>NC_077223.1:81008319-81243512 GCF_024763615.1 Phlebotomus papatasi
AATGCAACGATTTTTTGTTCACCTGCATACTCATATTAAGTTTACATACTCATATTAATTCTAAATTTCATGAAAGCCCCTCAATAATGCAAAATCACATCACAACTGAGACAAAGCATGGCAAATTTGAGCATATTTGCTTCATTCGATAATCATAATCGAACTTCAAAAAATGTCAACAAACTTCAAATTTAACTGCTGCCCGAATTAAAAAGTAGGCCGATGTTAAAGGAGCCGAATTAGCGAGAGTCTACTGTACTCCTATGTCGACAAATCAGCCGACATTTCCAAGAATATTCCACATCCAATGAAGATTTTATTGGTCTGTTTCCTAGGAACATCGACAGACGTCTTTTGATGGGGGTTTAGTTCAATGAATGAAGAAATTTCATCGATTTTGTCCCATTCTCGCATTTCTTTTTTGCTCTCACGCTATTCGCGACGGATGAAAAAGAGCAAATAGAGAATGTAATCAAAACAAATGGACGGAAGAAAGTGTACACAATGCATGTATGAATAAACTTGGTATTTACGGATGATGGGAATGTACCGAAAAAGGTGAAGAGCCGCAGTCGATGAAATTACGAACTTTTCCAGGCGACAATAAAATTGCGGAAAATGCAAGAAAAACTTTCTTATCTACAATTTTTGTGACTCACTGGAAGTCTCTCTGGGCAAGAGAGAAAGAACTCACGGCCTTGAGGAACAACACGGAAGGAAAATATAAACAGAAACAATGACCAGACGAATGCAAACCACTTGAGTTTTTGCGTCTGGAGAAAAAGAAAAATATAGAAATATATGTGTAGATTTTTTAGGTTTTGGATATTCCTTTTGAATAGGATTTGAGAAAATGGATAAGAGGGATATGCCCGGAAGAAGTGGATGAAGGAGTCTTTATAAATGACGCAAGGATAGACCAAAAAAAAAGCAAGTCGCAGGAAAAGTTGATCAGCTTGTTTGGAATTTGATAAGGAGACATGTTTATCAGGGTGAGCTCTTCCCCAAAAAAGTGCCTTATCTCGCCCACAAACTCCTCCCCACTCCGCAAAGCTTGTTCCAGATAAAAATCCGGACAATTTGTGACGACAGCGATAGTCTTCGATCGTGCTATTAGCCAGTATCTTTTCTGCCCTTCTCCGAGGTTCTCCCGGTGGGGAGAATGACAACAATGCAATCGCGGGGGAAGCTGTGTGAGTGTCCCCTTGTGGAAATGGAAAGGAGAGACGCAAAAAGACAATTGTACTCTTTGTGAGACTCCCAAACACGCAATTCAGGTTTATGAGGCACTGAAGCATTCCCTAAACTTGAAAATAAGCCAAAGGGCATCCTTAGGCTTTCCATCATGCCACTGTATGCAATTTCAGGTTTCACAGCCCCAAAAAGGGCTTGAAATATCCAAAAATTTCCTTCCGGACGACGAAAAGATCTTCAACATAACCTCACTTTTACACACCGAAAACAAAAATCACCTCCACCACCCAATTCTTAGTGCCCCATCCAAAATAGCCAGAAAATTAACTCACCCAGCATGTTAGCTACTCCTGCTGCATACATTCAACAACAACTGATAAAATGATATGGTGAAAAACTGTGATTAAAATGAAATTACTCTACAAAATAAATTCGCACGACTTTAAAACAAAATGGCTGAGTGTCAAGGTGCACTGAAAAAAACAGAATGGAAAACAAACTCATCGACTTGGTCTTGCAGCCAACTTCAGATGCCTCGGAAAAATACTACCATTTTCTGGCGCGAAATATGAATTTTATTTTTCATACATTCATCATACATTTTACAATTTTTTTAATGTTCTTTGCATATTTTTTTTCACTCCACAAATATTTTCCGCTATTATTACTCACATTCAGTCACTCTGTCCGTAATTTTGTCCATTCTCTGGAATCCTATATTTTTCCTCATCCTCTTCGTACTTCACGTCATTCTGGTAGTTAGCATACTGCGCTGAATAGTCAGGATAATCTGCAAAAAACAAACATCCTTATACCCTCCATTCAATAGAAAAAATAACAAAAATCAATCTGTGAGAGATTTATACTACCCAGAAATTCAGAAAACCTCTGAAAAATGACTTTTCCAGAAAGAAATTAAAGGGCCCTGAAATCTCTCAATGATCCCTCAATTGCAAGAATGAAAAATCATTCCCGGAATCTCAAGAAAACATCAAACTTCCTCTAGCATCAGAAGGTAGAAGGAATTTCCGCGTCATGAAATCCCTCAAATCCCCTCTAAAAATGCACACAAAAAAAAACATCCCCAAATTGCCAAAATACTAACCATCGAGAGGCTCTTCCTTGATCTTAATTTCTCCTTCGCGGAATTCAGGCTTCCGCTCTTTGCGCTCCCGATCGCGTTCCTTGTCACGCTTATCCCTCTTTCTATCCGACCTATCGCGATCGCGTGATCTCGACCTCTTGCGCTTTTTGTCACGATCACGACGATCACGATCGCGCATCCTATCCCGTTCCATATCCTCGTAGTCACTCCTGTCTCTGCTGCGACGCTTCCTACGCTCGCGTGATCGACTCCTGTGACGCGAACGCTCCCTCTCACGCGGTATCCTTTCGCGTGATCGACTGCGTCGCCTGTCAAATCCTGCAAACACAAGAAAAAAGTATCCTTTCTTGAGAAAAAATCGCCTTTTAAAAAATCCACAAAGATCTTACTGTCTCGATCACGGCGATCACGCTCTTCCTTCTCACGCTCCAAGCGATAGCGCTCGCGCTCGCGTTCGTTGTCCTCCCTTCCGGAGTGCTTAATGTTCACATCGGGTCCTCCACGGCGAGTTCCACCTAGTCCACCACCTGAAAATTTGTTATAAAAAACCTTACAGAAAATTGCTCTGGAAAATGCATTGAATAAATAAATTCTATTCTTTTTATTTATTTTATTAATATTCTCATAGTTCAATAAACGAAACGAGTTTCCCTCTTTTCTTTCATTTTCTTAAATTTAAAATTGTAGATACTACACTCTGTCCCGGGATTATGCACATTTTCGGGATCGAAAAAAACGCGCGAAATGGCTTTATGCATCGAGAAAATTTGTATTACCCGCAGGCAAAATTGTTAGAATTTTTAAAATTCTAGCATTTTCTAAATAAATTTATAAATAAAACAAAAAAACAAAAGAAATTAAAGTTTTATACATGTGAAATAAGCACAATGTCTTCACAAAATAGTATACATTCTGGCGATTCAGGCGTATTTCAAAAATAATTT
This sequence comes from Phlebotomus papatasi, assembly GCF_024763615.1. Taxonomy (NCBI): domain Eukaryota; kingdom Metazoa; phylum Arthropoda; class Insecta; order Diptera; family Psychodidae; genus Phlebotomus; species Phlebotomus papatasi. The sequence goes on from NC_077223.1 coordinate 81,011,563, forward strand.
CATAAATTGACGCCCAAAAGTAGACAAACTTGCATAATTGTACAGTACCGTTCAAAACATTAAATACACCCTTCGTAAGGTTAAAAATTTGAACCGGGAAAACGCTGTAATATCCAGTTCTATTGACTGAAATACTTTCATATCGCTCCTTGGAAATTACAAGAGGCCAACTCACTTTTTTGCGATTTTGAGGTTTTAATGCACTCAGATAGAGAATTTAATAAAATTTCAGATGATATGAGTCAATAAATTTCGTTATTAGAAAAGTTTTTCAAAATTTTACTCTTTATGATTGCTTACGCGGTTTTGTTCGAAGTCAAGGGGCACAAAATAGATTTATCGTTCAAATTTTTGTGAAACAAGGGACTAACTCAAGCAAGTTGATCCCGTGTCTTTCTAATTTCATGAAAATTTGCGCATCATTTTTAGAATGACAAATAGCTAACTCATAAAAAAACATATTTTGAAAGGTAAAAATATGTATGTTTTGATGTTTATAATAATGCTCATACAAATAGAAAAGAATTAAATTATTTTTATTAACATACTTAATTGAGATAATTATTTATACAAAGTTGAATCTTTCATGCTGTCTCCTGAAAAATGGCTCATGTTGAGTTGGCCCCTTGTAATTTCCAAGGAGCGATATATAAACCTAAGAACAGTTTTAAACAAAATTTGAGAAAATACATGGGCTAAAAAATTTATAATTTGAGGATCAGTCAAAAATGAGCTTTTTGGACAAAAATGCAAAATTAGCCCTACATACTTAAATTGATCTAATCTTATAATAATCATTTCATATAAGCTTAATACTATTAGTAAATATTATTAAAAGTTAGAAAAACTGAAAATAATGCCGAGGGAATATTTTTGGTACGGATTGTGGTCGGTTTCCGGTGTGATGTGTTCTGAAAGGGGTTTCTTCTTCGAATATTAAAATTTCCAGCCTAAATTCTACTTTTTCATATAGTAAGGTGGAGTAACTGGATCGTTTTCTGAAGAGTGCTATTTAAACGCTTGTTTTTGGACTGATGAAATTCTATTTTACTTCTTCTAAATCCATAGAATTATTCCCTGTTTCATTCAGAAAAGTAATATAAAAAAATTATCAAAAATATTAAAGAAAATTTATAAAATAATGATAATACTGAAATAAGTGAGCATGCTCTAACTGGGTCGCCTTATCGCTAATTCACTTTTAATTAAACATTTGGATTTAAAATACCTTTTTCACAAGGAAAAAAAAACAATAAATGTTTTCAATCAACCAGCTGTCATTAGCGAAAATATCACTGCTAGAAAATTTTTAGTGAAGAACCCAGCTGGCACAAGATTGAAATGAGTCGATTACACTCACTTATTTAATGGATAAAAATATTATTTTTGTTTTTTTTTTTCAAACTTGAATAGTTATATTATGTTACTGTAGTGACTATATTACGGAAATAAAAATAAAAATAAAAATATTATTTTAAGTTGATTAGTCATAAACGATCCAAATAGCGAAGCGCCCGGATTAGCACACTTGACTATACGCATCGAGAAAATTTACATACCCGCAGAGGCTTTCTTTTGAATAAATCGGCCGTAGAACGAATTTCGCGCGGAGTAAAAGTATTTCAAACAAAAAGATTCAATTGTTTAATAGAAATGCATTAACAAACAGTACTTTTTGGCCAGAGTTCTTCAATAAATGGTTAGAATATTTAAAAAAAAAATACCCTAATAAAAGAAATTAAAGTTTTATTCTGAAAAAGAAACACAGTGTTTTCAAATTTCCCGCGTCACTAATTAGTATACATTCAAGCGTATTTCAAAAATGATTTTATAAATTGATTCCCAAATGGTACGCAAACTTGCATAATTGTATGTGCATAATTCCGTCAGATGCATAATGCCGGGATTGAGTGTACTCCTAATACCCCTAATACAGTAAAATACCCTTATAATCGACTTTTTTTTTCAACTTCTCACTGTTCTGGAGCTTAAACGGTAAGAGATATCGACTTCCGATCTTCGATGACCCCTCCTCAAACGACATTATCTCGTACCCAACCTCTTTACTTTTCCCTCCTCCCCTTTCGAACGTTCCCTATCTCCCAAAAATAGGTAAAAAATGAGGTTTTTCCAATTTTGCAAAAAATTGGCCCAAGCTTTTTCAATAATTTTTGGATATGTTTTAGAGCTGGTCCAGGCGAATATTTCGCCCAAACATACATATGACCGGAAAATTCGCCATTTTGAATTATTGAAGGTCAAAGGTCAAATACTTTGGAAGGCTCATTTTTCTTTTTGGTTAAATTTGGATTTTTTAGAAAAGTATTGCAAATTAGAACCTGGCTGCATCGGTCTTCATCGGTAATGAGTCGATTAAGTACCGATTTTTTGATTTTCAAATGCTTTTGTGATTTATGAATCAATTTGATCTCTAGTAGATCAGTTATTCCAAAAGATTATGCAAAAAGCTAATTCACGATGAGCTCTATCTCGTGAGTTCGAGCATTCCGCAAAGCTGGGACGTTTTGCCATCTCTTTTTTGATCTTCTCGACAGGCTAAACGGTAACAGATATCGATTTCCAGCGTTCGGCGATCCCACATAACTCTATATTGTCTAACAACACGAAAACTATATTTTTAGGTTTTATTTGAAGACAACTGCTGAGATTTCTGTTTTCTTCGAATATGTTAATAAGCTAGTCCATACTAATATTACGTTCATAGACATCTAAAACCGAAAACTTATCGGTTCATAACTAATTCATTATCGGTTCGCAACCGATTTGTACGGATTTATAAATCACTCAAAACATTGCTCAAAATAACTTTGGACCAATAAAATTAAATTTCGAATAAAAATTAGTTATCGGTTATGAAACGGTTCATTACCGGTTCATTTTTGTCTGAAATTCCAAGGCCTTTCCAACCAGCCCAAATGCGGTCTCTAGAGCTCTTTTTAACCTTTGACCTTGAAAAACCGTTATTGTATAAAAAAAATATTTTAATGTTTTTACATAAAAATATGAATTACGTATTTTGAAAAAAAAACAGCACTTTCGTATTCTCAAAATCGTTTTTTTTTAATCTAGAAATAATAAATTTAGTAAAGCTTAGAGGGAAAGGGCGGCGTTGAATTGGGGTACCTCAGAAAGATAATTTTTTCCACTTATTTTTAAATGGATCTGAGCCTTAGATTCACAATTGGTACTGTGAAAAAAAATGTCTTGTTAATGGATTTTGTTGAAATTTTGTCAAAAGAATGTTATTTATCAATTTGACAAAACTTTTTCTTGCATTTTAGGGGAAGTGCTTATAATTTTGGACAGTCTGCATATAAGCATCGATATCCTAAGTTTGAAGTGCCATATTTTCAATACTAATTGACTTTTCTTGTTACTCTCTTTTCAGAAGGATTGTTTAGAAACTTGGCAAGCTATTTATCATCTCATTTTTACTAAAATTAGTTTTAATACGTTTAAAAATGAATTGATATGTAGAGGTGAATTTGACTCTTATTTTGGACAACTTGGTTATTAATTTTTACAACTTGTCTGTAAATTTGGACAGATAATCCGCCTCAACAGGATGCCCATTGTTCTTCATTTTATGAACCAATCTTACCAAGTCCTCTTCCTGTTCATGTAAGGGAAACGTGGAATGTCACAAGAAGCCCAGAAACTTTCCATATCATTCATTAAAGTGAGTTGACTTCGGTACTCCAAGTACGTGCGGATTCGCTCATTCCCTGCCCTTTCCGGGAGCCTTTCAAGGCATTTCTCACTGCATCTCTTTCGTAGAGATGATGCTCCTTTATTTCTCCAGGCATTTGTCCAACCTAGTCATCACAAAAGCTAAAACTTCACGAAATTTCGTGAGAAAAACACCTGTCCAAAATAAGAATCATCACCTCACTGGTGAATGTCTTAAAAAAATTTCCCATTTTTCACACGAAAAATATAATTCACAAGGCAAATCTCACTTCAGGTCAAATGTACAAATCATCAGTAACGTGAATCAACACAATATTCAATGAATATTCAATAATATCACTCAAAAACAGCGAACAAACTTTGTTAGTACTTCACCAAAACTAAATAAGACTGAAGTAAGCCACGAAGTTCTGTCATATTTCTCGTAAGCAATTGCTCACACTGAATTTTCAACAAAGCAATTTCAACTCAAATCATATTCAAATTTTAACGTATTTAGTGTTAAAATATTCCAAAAAGAACAAATATTTAGATAGAATTCATTATTCATCAAATATTGGAATAAAAATACATCATTTTAATCAATTTATTTTTAGTGTCCAATGTTATCCTCAAAGTGTCCAAAATAAGAAACTGGACAAAATTAGAAGCATTTCCCCTATATGGAAAAACACCCTTTTAAAAAACTTTTAACAAGATCCAGTTGGCCGCCGATTTGATAAAACTTTTCCATATTCTGAATGAAAGAACATCTTTTTTACAAACTTGTCTTGTTAATTTGACAAAACATTTTTTTCAGAGTACTCACAGATTGTAATTTAGATTCACAAGTGGTTTTTGAAGCTTAATTTTATCATACTAAATAAATATTTTAGAGATATTAAATTTTTATATATTTTCAATATATTTAAATATTTCAAAATATATTTTTAAAAAAATGATAAATAAGTTGTTGACCCCGGTTTAGTGGACAGTAACCTTATAACATAATGCATCATCCCATCCGTGGAGTGAAAAGGTCATTTTAATCTAGCCACCCCTTTGAAAAGATTCCGCCACAATTGAGAGCTCAATCTTTGGTTTAAAAGTGGCAAAATATAAAAATAAATACTTAAAAAAATAAACAGAGAAACTTACCTAACCGACGAGGTAGCCATCCTTTGACTGTCCTGGCCCTCTCAACATCCACCAACACGCGCTTCCCATCAATTTTCTTACCATCAGCGTGTTTATAAGCGGCTGAAACACATTTTAAAGTTAGTTTTTATGAATACCTAAACTTCAAAATCTTTTCTTTTTTTTGTCTCTTATCATTTGCCAATATGATGACTTATTTTGCATCTTTTAAATGCCTTGATATTTTGAAAAAAAATACCCCGAAAATGGAGTGAAAACTTGTGAAATTATCTTTTGCAAAAACAAAATTGAATGAGGGTTTTTTTTTTTAAATTGATGATGTAAATTGAAAGTTTCTTTCCTTTGGATTAAAGGGAAAAAATTAAAAAAAACTAAAAAATTGAATTTTTTTGGGAAATTGTTCCTGAAACAGACTCTTTTAATATTCTTTTAAATGGAAAGTTTTTGAAATATTTATTGTTGAATTTAAATAAATAGGATTATATTTTGAAAGTATTAGGTTTTAAAAATTTTGAGTCTGAGTATTTTCTGCAAAAAAATGAAATATCTTGAAATATCAAAAAAATGTTGAGATTAATTTGAAATATACAGAAGAATCTGTAAATATTTTTTGAAAAATTGAGTGAATTCAGGGGACATTTTTTTTTATTTTATTAAATTCCTCACTCATTTTTTGAAAAATAATAACTTTCCAAAAAATATTTGCACATTTTTTTTCTCAGTATCAACAAATAAATAATAATAATACCTACCCCGGTATTACTTACGGGAGAGGTTTTTGTCATTTTTTAACCGATTTTGGATGTTTTGTGTGTGAATCGAGAATTTGGAACATTTTCTATTGACTTTTTTTTGGTTTTTTTTTGGAGAGATTGCTCCCAAGTGGATCGAGTGGATTTGGTTTTGGCTTTTTTTTACCTGGTGCGCAAATACTTACGTACGCGCGCAAAATTATTACTTTTTCATAAAAATACCAAGAAAATAAATACCATATTTCTATGAAGAATAAAAAAAAAACAGAATTATGCCCTAAAGATATTAGAAAATAAACTAAAAGATTAAAATGAAATAACAGTTAAAATATAAAAAAATGCTGTAGAAAATTATGTAGTGAAGAAAAAAATAAATAAAAATGAAGAAAATACCTTCCACAATAATCTCTGTAAAAAAATATTGCTCTGATATTTTTCTGATTTTGGATTTTCCCTTTCTCTTTTTTTTTAAACAACAAATCAAACTCTAAAGAAGATTCCCTGGATTGTTTTTACCTTCTCCTTCAAGCGAACCTCTCAATTGACCCCTGAAATTCTTCAAAAATTGCATTTACTATTTTTTTAAATCTAAATCATAGTTTTTGAAAATTGAAAAAACAAACTTTTTCCATCACTTTTTGGTTCCAAAAATTGTTTGAACAATTTTTTTTTAAACTTTCAAGGGTCAATCACTTCTCAGAAAACTTATCTAGAATCTGAATTATTATGTATAAAAAATAATTTATCAGTTGTATGTTATGGCTTTTCTTACCAACCACATACAAACCTAATTTTTACGTCTTTTAGCTCTTTTTCTCAACTTTTTTTCAATTTACGGATTTTTTTTTCATTTACTTTTTCTGTTCGTGTGCGAGACTTTGATTTTTTTGTATCTTTTTCTTTTGCACTCACAACGAACAGTATTTTTTTTTTGTTGAGGAGGCACAGAGTTTCATTCAATCCGAGACTGTATTAAAAAATAAAGAACAAAACGCGAATTAGTGAGAGTTATTAACACCACAAAAATTCTATATATTAAAAAAAATATTATGTTTCTTTTATCAATTGACAAAAAAAATTAGGAAATTTTACTAGAATCTTCATTCACAAAAACAAAATTATTTTAATTTGAGAGTTTTTCGAGCAGATTTAAAATAAAAATCAAAAAAAGGTGAAAGGATATCTTCATAACAAAAAAAATTAAGTGACTTGAAGCGATTTCTCTTTGAAAGAAAGTTTTTTTTTTGTGGAAAAAGGATCCAAAAGACTTTCTTCAAATCTCTTCGTCAAAATGATCTCTTTATCCGCTCGCGATGGGTAAATTGCAGAAAAAGGGATAAACGGTAACACTTTGTACTCACAGTGCATATCCCGTTCATGTTCGTATTCAATAAAAGCGTAACCTCTGGGCCTTCCATCCTCCATATTGTGAATCAGGATGATCTTCTTTATTGGGCCATATACCTCAAATTCCCGCCGCAATTTTGATTCTGATGTATCGTAGTTCTGAAAAGAAAGTAGATCCTTATTTGTAAACGAAAATTCAAAACTAAAATCTTAAAATTCTCGTATGGAAAAATTTATGAGAATTCATAAAAAGGACAGATAATCCTAAACGGCTTATGTAGGTGAGATTCTTAATGTGAGCTAACTCGAAATGTACGCAAATTCGATTTAGAGCTGAAGTTGGGGAACGCCATTTAGTTATTTTGAATCAAATTCGTGAAATTATACATTTTTTTTTCATTTAAACCAAAATATCAAGGTTTTGCATGGACTGACAAAAAGTGATATATAGGTGAAACGTAGACCATAATGTTCTCTATAATTTTGCCGTAGAACTTGATCTCATCGATTACTCAGAAGCCGAGATAATCGAGGTTGTTTGTTTCTGAACTCGTTTTTCGACCAGAGCGCCCCAAGTGTTCATTTGATGAACTTAAACTATATCAAAGAATTGTTGTATTTTGTGAGACTTTCCATTTAAAACCCTATTTTAAGTGTTTTGGTCGAGTATAAGCAATCAAATTGGCATCTGAGTGGTTTCAAAGCAGGGGCCCATCAAGCCTAACAAAAAGTGAAGCTATTTTTCAGTTTTCCTTGTAATAATTTTGCAGATATTGCACCGGACCTTAAACAAATTTGCTCGTAATTCTTATACTATTTCGACGAACATTATGAAATATGTATTTTTAGATAGCTTTTAATACAAAATTTCGAAATATATCAGGCTGATAAGTTAATTCTCTTTAGGAAAAAACGTGCCAATAGTCTTCAGTGCCTCTATGCAAAAACATATGGAAAAATTAAATGTCGAGAGGCCCCTATTTCAAAGTGTTATTATGGGAAAAGTCAATTTTTTCACACTTAATAGGCAAGATCGAAAAATGACGTATAGACGAAATGTAGACACAAATGTCCTCTACAATTATATCGAAGTAATCATCAAAATCGGTTAAGCACGTGTCGAGATAATTGAGGTTATGTGATATTGAAATTGGTTTTTCGACTGTAGCGCCTCTGGTGTTGGTCCCACGAATTTCAAATGTTCTAGATAGTTCTAGCATTTTGTGATGTCTTTCATTTAAGCCCTCACTCTTCAAAATCGGTCAAATACAACCGGAGATATGATTTTTTGAATTTCGTGAACTTTGACCCCTAATATCTCCGGTTCTATTGAAACCACAGTGCACTTACGCCCTTTTTGGAAACGTTATAGACTAGACTACAACATTCTAAAATTTGATTAACTTGCACAATGCCGTTTTTGAGAAAAATGAGTTTGAATTTTGATGAATTTTGGCGCTATTTCAGCGCCATATGTGGTGACTTTTTGAACTTCCATCTGAAAGTGCTCATCGAGACGAAACCAAAAACCCAAAATTTAGGTCGATATGTTAATTAGAACCGGAGGTAGAGGACGGTCAATATTCGAACTTTGACCCCTTATAGCTCGGGTCAGGGGTTATGGATATTTCAGCCCGATGCACAAAGCAATTTTTGAGTTATTTAATTTAGAAAATTTAAAAAATGGTTTTATGAACGTGCGATGTTAGAAGGGGAAGTGGCATTTCATGAGAGCTTTCCAAAAAGCTCTCACTTTTTAAATTCTGACAATTTGAACCGCAGTTATGGCCATTGAAAATTGAAAATTTGTTTTATAGGCATTAGGGCAACTACTTAAGAAGTGCTTAGTCGAAAGTCCTTAATTAAATACTTAGTGAAATACTCATCATGTCCTTAATACAAATTACTTAATTAATAACTTTTGCACTGGCCTTAATGAAGTACTTAGCGCTAAGACTAAGTCATGGGATACTAGTTTGCTATTCGCCACAAAGAGCTGTCGTCTGTCTCATTTTAATATGTTTTTTAGTAGTTGGATGTTCTACGACTCTTTAAAATTAAGTCATTGAGTTAGGAACTTAATTTGCCAACTAACAATGTTTAAATTCAAACGTTCTATTATTGTAAGCCCTTCTGGAAAAAACTTCAGTTTGCTTTAATGGCGTGATAGTGAAGTTTATGTCCTCTTGCTCTGAGATTAATTTAAGCTATTCAATTAAGATTAGATTTGATAGCAAAAAGGTGGGTTATTTAAGATTTGAGGATTATTTCCGAGATTTATTATAGATTCGTTCGGTTTGAAAGCTGAAAGGACCGTAGAAATAGGCAATAGCGATAAGGGAAGGAGAAGCCTCTTTGAAATGTAGGGCTAGATATATTTTTAAAGTCACCACTCCATTAAAAATGATTTTATATATATTTTTTGTAGATCCCTATCTATAGTTCTATTTTTCAAATTTTGAGAAATAAATGGTGACTGATTCGGAACATAATTAATACTTATTAAGTTAATAATGTATTGGCCGCGATGGAAATGAAGGAAAAAGCTTAAAAAAGGACATAAAAGTGAAAATTTTGGAAAGTTGGATTAACAAAATTTTATGGAAAAAAAATCATTGAGAGACAAATCTATCTTGATTAAAGACTAATGATGTCAGCCAATGATAATCTACGGTCGGGTGGAAAGATTCCTTCTTTTTGGAAATCGTTATAATTAGAAACCTAAATCTCAATTTGTAGTAAAACTGTTGAGCCTAGAGGAGTTGGAGGGAGAAAGCCCGTCCTGACGAAGACTCTTCTAAGCCAACAGTATCAATCACTGTTCAGTTGGGATGGTAACTCTGAGGGGTGCAATAACCCCTTATAACTAGCAATAGGAGTGGATAAGGATGTGTCGATATCTTTTACTCCTCTTAACTTTTCTCTATATCGAAAAGTAATTAAGAAAATAAGAGTGGCAAAGCATCTGAGGCTTTATGAAGTGCTCGAACTCGTGACTTGGATGCTATACCTCAAAAGTACTTTTGAATCAGTTACCGTTTATTGGTTTATTAATTTTCGGACAAAAATGACTTATCGGTTCATAATCGATTAACCCATTCAGTCAATGTACTAGAAATACTTGAGATTAAATGTTCATATTTTGAGATTAATTTTCTACAGATTAATAGGGGAATTTTTTAAAAGATTTTTTTTTATCTATTATGGGGGCGCGGGGAGCCGCGCTCAAACACGCGCTTTAACGGACACTGAATTTAAATTCTGTACATTTAATTCATTACAAACTCTATTGATTTAGATAGAGTAACTATCCAAGAAAACACATTGGCAACTAAAATTCAAACCAGGAAAGAGGATAAAGGCCAATTTTAACAAATTCGACGGGATGTCGAATTTTCCGTCCGCCATTTTGAGCAAAATTTTTGCATGACTTTCCGTGAAGTTAGAAAAGAACAACAAAATGTATTCCCATCTCTGTCGGGCTATTTTTTCCAAGTTATTGAAGGACGACTAAAGTAACTAAAAATCCATTCCCGACAGAAATTCGAACATCAATTGCCGTGGAATAAATCATCTAAAATCACTCAATTTGCGTATGATGTATAATACCTTGGTAAGGAATGGGTTAATGACCGGTTCACAACTAATCCTAAGCGATTACTCAAAATATCTCAAGAGCCTTGGAGAATACAATTGAATTTCGGATAAACATTATTTATCGGTTATGAATCTTGTCGGGAATTCCAAGACCTTTTCAATGACCGTAAACATTATACCATTCGAAGCAATCCCAAAAAAAAACATGTTTTTTTTATGGGGTAAGGGAATGATTGGGGAAAATGAGGGTCAGGGTTCCAGGATCGACTTATGGGGGGTTTCTTGAAAATCTCAAGTCTCTATCTCAGACCGTTTGGGACTTAGAAGTGGTAACGACCGGGTAGACAGACGGAAAAACAGCGTGACGTCATTGATCAAAAAAGTAAATCAAAATTTACTAAGAAATTTACATGTATTTTACCGACTCACTATCGGTTGAGTCCGATGCAGTCGGGCCAGTCTTGTTCTAAATTTGAACACCTTTCCAAAAACCTTAAATTTAACCAAAAAATAAACAGGGGTCTGCACCCCTGACCTGAGAAAAACGTCTAGAGAAAATGTTTTTTATGGGGTGCGTAGGGGGGTCACCAAGTTTCAGAAGTCGATATCTGATACGGCTTGCTCCATAGCACGGCAACAAATTGAAAAAAAAAATAGTTTAATATCCTGCCATCAAGTACGAGCGGTTCGAGCAGTAAAACGTAATCCGTCATTAAAATGTATTTAAAATTAATTAAATATCTATTTACAGAAACGGAGAAATGAATTCTTGGATCACTAAATTACTTTATTAATAAATTCAATCTATTGCAGGAAATTCAAATTATTCAATCTAATTTCTAAATTTGAAGTTATAATTATAATAATTTCCTTTTTTTTGCTTTTAATCCGTGAAACACTAATTCAGGCATGGAACTGTCAAAAGCTCAATATTACTTACAATTCTTGAGACAAACAGCGTCCGGAAGGGATCTTCCGTGGCATGTTTCACTTGATGGGGATCCCAGATGGCAATCTCACGTTCCAACTTGTATGCCACTTGCTCAGCCTTCTCCCGGCGTCGCCTTTCCATTCTCTCCTCGCGAGTCTCAACCCGAGTCGGAGGCGGCGTATCCTTGGGATCCTGCAATGCCACAAAAACAAAAGTTCATCACTTGAAAAATGACACGAAGACCTTCAGGAACTCACCTCGAAGTACTGGAGGAACTGCCCAACGCCAATGTAGCCCCTGGACTTCTTTTCATGTGGCAATTTGTCCGGAGGGGGCAGATAGGGAATGGGTTCGCGTGGGGCGAACAGAGCCAGTAAATTTGGCGGTAAATACTGCGTCATTGTCTTCTACACCAATTCCACAGCAATCTTTAGCACTTCGTCTAACCACTTTAGTCACCAAAAGAGCACTATTTGGCCGAGAAATTGGTTAAAAATGCAAATAAAATGACAACACAATGCCTATTTTGATGCTTCTCCAGCGGCCATTTTGAAAGCTTCAGTGCGCAGTGGAAAAGTCCATGGGATTTCCTATGTTGTTTTTTTATTTTGCTGACATAAACATAACCTCAAAATGTAAACAATTTGCCATGAAATTGCAAAAAGAATACAAAATCAAGTTTTGTTGTATTATTGTAAAATAAGAAGAAATGTAAAACTGTTGCAAATATCGTAGAAAAGGTAGAAAAAACATTTGGTTTTGGAAGCCTCTTCTCCCAAAAATCTGTGATGGCAACAAAGCTGCCATCGAAAAGCTCATTTGACTGTCATCGATTATCGCGACAGACAAATTTGAAATTGATAAAAATGTGCGGTATTTCTTAAATATTATTTTCTACAATATTGACAATATTCTACTAAATATGTTTTAGAAAAGCCTCCAAAGAATACAAAATTATTAAAATTTTCCAACAAAAATCCATATAAAATTTTCATCGATTTCCACTGTTTCTTCTTCCCATCGCAGTGAGCGCTGGCAGCTGACAGCTGTTTTGACAGTCAAAGTAGAAAGAGAAAAAAAGTTGTGAATTTATTTTTCTGTGCAAAAAAGCAAATTATTGCGTTTCAGGGTGATATTTGAGTGCTGAATTTAGTGTATTTTGTGCAGAGAGTCGATTGTTGTGTGAGACAGTATGTCATATGCGTATTTATTTAAGTACATCATCATCGGTGATACGGGTGAGTACAAAAAAAAATCGATAATCTCTGCCCAGAGTTGTCTTCACAAAAGAACCAAAAACACTGGCTTAGATGCATTTTGCGCAATGAAAACCAGCATAAAACTCTTCCGGGTGTGTCTGTGATGCATCCTAGGGCTATGCTAGTGCTTCCGGAGGCATTTCTGGGCACCTGGGGCACTGCCAGGTGCCACCCACACAAAGGGTACTAATTGGAAAGTGTTGAAAAATGCGTGTCACGCAATATTTTCTCGAAATCACAATTTCCACGTCTCTCTGTCGTCTTTGTTGTTTTTCTCAGTCTGGGCGACCTTCTCTGATACTCAACACAATTGATGATTCACCCTCAATTCCCTGGTCGAATGCTCAGCCACGGAATGAGGGACAACAAAGAGGGTGGAAAGTGATACTGCCCACGTAGGAAATATCCTTCCGGAAGGGCATTGCATTGTACCTTTCTGGGGATTTTCTCGCATAATAAGGTTCCTAGAAGCTTCTTGTGATTGAAAGCCATCAGCTTTGTCAAATACCTCCCCGGATTATCTCTTTCCATATGTTTCAAATCAATTCCACAAGAATCCATATAACAAATCTCTGTCAAGGGTTCACAGATATTGCAATTGACCCTTCCATCGAAAATCTTATTTTGTAACGAATTTGAATTTATTCTTTTTTAGCTTTTGATTAAAACTTAATTCTAGTTGCATAACATTTTCCAAATTCTTCGTCTCGAATAAAAAAAGACGCGGTACTAATCTTAATTGTTTACTTTTTACTTAGCAAAGATATTTTTTATCTCTGAATTTTGTATTGATTTATAAGAGTATTTTTTCAAGATTTACTCATTGAAAAGCATAAACATCAAGCATAAAAACCTGAAAACATTGAAATAAGTATATCACTTGGGATATCAAGGATCTCTTTAGTAAGGTTTGCCCAGAATTACAGTAGAACCCCGCTATAGGCCATCGCTATAGTCCACAATTTATCGACCGTTGATTTCAAAACACTGATTTTAAGTTAGGTTATGTTTTTTAGTACGCGACATGCAATGTTGTCATAATTATTTTAATATTTTTGGCAAACTTTATTGAGTAGTTGTGATAATTATGATCCATAATGAAGAGAATGAGGACAAGGGCCACAATCCCAGAGAAAGTGGAAGCCGTCGAGCAATTTCAATATTAAAAGTCGTTGATATAAAAAATGACATGGACTATAGTGCGACCCAAGTGTCAAATCTGGAACCAAATATGGCCTATAGCGAGACTCTACTGTAGTGCGACCTTGCAACCAACGGACATCCAACACCTTTTTATATGGGATTCTCATTCTAATTCCGTTCTAGTATAGAATTCTGTGATCAGGGTACATCGAGGTAGGAGTGCGACCCACCGTTGGAAAGGTCTCGACCTCAGCTACAACATACTAAATAATAAAGAAAAAGCATAGTTTAGTTTTCGAAATACAGTAGAGTCTTCTAAATTCAAACGATCGGGGGGTATTTTTGACATTTCTCACCTCCCAAATTCGAACAATTTTTTCAAAAATAGCGAAATTAATGTAAGATTACAGTAGCTTCTCGCTTAATCGGCTTTTTCATTCGGGTGCAAAATTTTGTTGACAATTTTCACGTTTAATTGTGATGCAAATTTGCTCAAATTCGCTGTAGTTTCTCTTATTTTATCACATGTTCATAATTGAGCACTCTTTGTGGAATTTAAAATGATTTTGACGCACAAATCTATCGATAATTTGGATGACATTTTGCCCCATATGCCCGATTGAGAGAGAGTCTACTGTAAATTGTACTTTGTTCACTGAGAAAAAAAGAGGGTGCGATTAACTTTTTTTCCACGTAACTTTAACACTTTTTAGGTGTAAAAATAAATCAACATTTTTTAATGTAAATTTTACACTTTTTTAAGGGTAAAATTAACATGAAAAAGGGTAACTTTAACTCTTAATACACCTAAAAAGCATAATATTTACACCGATTTCGGATCAATACTGCAGGGTAAAATTAACATTTCCGGAATGTTATTTTAACTTTTTCAGATTTCTCTCACTCAGTGTTGTAATACTCTACGAGAGTTTTCCAAAACACCAAAATTTTTCAAATTCCGATAATTAGAACCGGAGATATGGCCGTTTGAAAATTTAATTTTTGACCCCTATAGCTCGGGTCAGGGGGTTCGGAGGGGGGGCTTAAATTTTTCTTTAATCGAAAACTCTTAGGCCCAGCTATAACATTAAAGTTTGAGATCGATCGATGCCATACAGGCTGAGTTATTTGAAAAAACTATATTTTTTGGGGGTGTTTCAAAATGGTGGCAGGGGGTGGGGGGGGGGTCTGACATCAACCTACTTCTGTTCACCTATCGATATTTTAACCTTTGCCGAAAACCGCTTGTCGGTATCTCTTTCTGTTCTCTCTCCAGAAATGGTTATACGACGAACAGGATGGACGTAATGTCCACGAAAATTGATTTTTGGCACATATGATTTTCGTGATCTATGAGTGTTAAAACGTGTAAATTGTAGATCTAAAATTTGGGCCCAATCTGACGGGATTGGATTTCACATCGGACCATAAAAGCTGAGATTGTAAATTTCAGCTAAAGTCAATGAATTGCATTTTCGAACTCATATGATATAAGAAAAAAAACGATAGGAATTGTCAGGGGTGGAATGATAACTTTTCGACACCACTGAATCGATAGAAATCGATTCATTGCGACATTCTTAAAAGAACGAGACTGTTGAAAAACATCTATATTAGGTACAGGAAGTGCACATGTCGTTTAAAACTTTCAAAATCGACATTCGATACTATCGAAAAGAAGTTATCATGTCACCCCAGGGGTGGAATGATAACTTTTCGATACTATCGAATCGTTAGTATCGACAAATCTATATCTGCTAGATTAAGCGAATGTCGAATTTTTACGCATTGTTGGGTCACTTATTGTGATTTCCTTAAACAAATGTGACTGCTGATAAATAAATTATCTAAGAAAAGTGCAGCTATCGTTTGAATTTTTTAGAATCGACAGTCGATACTATCGAAAAGAAGTTATCATGTCACCCCAGGTTTCGAACTCAATGTAATAATTAATATTTCTTCTAAAATTATAGAATTATCTTACTGGTTTGTGTCCCGGCTAAATATTTCCTCGGTTGCGTCTACCTCTAACGTATCTGCATTTGGTGCAAGCTACAATACAGACGTCCCTTTTTGCGTGAAATACTGACACAAAAGGAATGCAGATACGACAGAGGTAGACGCAACCGCTGGTTTTTACTGCTCGAACTCTACGGAGAGAGAACAGTATATAATCCCTCGATCTTTTTACCCCTCCAAAATTTCCATCTTTTACCCCCCGGAGACCACTTTTCTCAACAAATCTTCACGTTTCAGACGATTTCTGAGAAATGTCGTCACGCTGTTTGTCCGTCTGTCCGTCCGGCTGTCGCCAGCTTTAGAGGCCAAACGGTTAGAGATAGAGACTTGGGACCTTCGGTGTACCCCCCCATAAGTCGACCAAAGGATCGTTAACATGCCCTTCATTTATCCCTACACCTCCCCTTCCCCTACAAAACGATGTTTTTTGGGATTGCTCGAAAACGCGTCCTGATATTTTTTCATTTTTGAACATATTTGTTGGCTGCGATTTACCATTTCATCTGAGAATGAGAGCAGTGCTATTTCTGTTCCATTTGCTGATTTCTGGATGTCCTGGGTACCTGTCGTGTCTTCTGGTTAGGGGGAGTTCTGCCAGAGTTCGAGGACTGATAGTGCCTAATGTTCAAGATGACTGCCTCTATCAGTCGCTTTTTCTAAAAGGCGTCATTCTGTTTAATTCTCTTCCGAGTGATTGCCGTATTTCTGCGGCTGCTATTCATAATTTCTATCTTCAGGCTGGATCCTAGAAGCAATTAATTTGTTTGTTTCTTGAACACTCTTAATTCTGAATTCTTGTCATTCTCTATTTTTTTATGTTCCTCTTTTTTTAATTTTTTTTATTATTACAATTGTAAAAGGGATGACCCTATTCTTGTGATTAAATAAAGTAATAATAAAGTAATAATAATATGTTTTAGAGATTATCCAGGCGAATATTTCGTTCATATACGAAAATACAGTTGAATAATTCCTAATAACGATTTTTCAAGGTCAAAGGTTAAAAAGACACTAGAGTGCGCATTTATCAAGCAAATGGGGTCAAGTTTGGGGTCGTTGGAAAGGTCTTGGAATTTCCGACAAAACTAAACCGGTTCTAATCTGTTTTGAATCGGTAATGAACCGGTTCATAACCGATAAAAAATTTTTATCTGAAAATCAATCCTATTACTTTTAAAACTACTATTTTGGGGATCTTTTGAGAGATTTATGAATCGGTTCAAATCGGTTGAGAACCGGTAAGCGGTAAATGATGCGAAATTACTTTTGCTGTATAGCATCTAAGTCACGAGTTCGAGCATTTCGCAAAGCCTGGGACGCTTTGCTACCCCTTTTAACCCTATTGTTAATACGTTAACCCCAAAAGCTAAACCTTATAAAGAATTGATCAAAATTACTATAAGAGATCTAAAATCAATAGTCATCTCGGTCATTCTAATAGGCAATTTCGAAAACATATTTACGAATACATAACAAAAATTATTGTGCGTTTGTTGCAACTTTATACGTGGTTGTTCAATGAATCAGTAGCATTATAAGTTATTGAAACCTTATCGCGTGTTATTTTTCGGATGGAAATCAATAAACTTTCTCCCTCGCCCGGGAATAACAGAGAGTCTGTGTGTGTTTTAGGTGTCGGGAAGTCTTGCCTTCTCCTCCAGTTCACCGATAAGCGCTTCCAGCCTGTTCATGATCTCACCATTGGGGTAGAGTTTGGCGCCCGAATGATAACGATTGATGGCAAACAGATTAAGTTACAAATTTGGGACACAGCTGGACAAGAGGCATTTAGGTAAAACAATTTTTACGTGATTTAGGGGAAAGTGACCATGCTTGATACTGTAAAATGATGTCCAAGGTTTGTGATTTTTTTCTGATTAACACACAAACCGAAGCGATTCTTCAACTATGACAAAAAAATGTCTTACTTATTAGGTTCATAATCCCACCTCATTAGTTCCTGGAAATCCTTAGATTTTCCTCAAGAAGAAAATGAAAATTCAGTGACGATTTTTATACAAGTTGGGTCTCGGGCCTTCCTGTATAATAATTGATGCGACAATTCGGAGGCCCATTTTCACTGTAAAAATTTCACCGGATACAAAAAATTGCACATCAATGTTTAGACAGAACTCTAATCTATCTGCTAAAATTGTTTGTACGACTAGTTATTAGTTTTAAAATCATTTTTATGTAGTTTTTCTAAGCCGTGTTTTTATGACATTAGGGCACTAGCGAAAGCCATTTTTCCACTTTGAGTTCATGAAAATGTCACTCTGGCAATCCTAAAATTTTGGCAACAGGAATTGAAGGTTATATCAATTGACATAGGAAAACAAAAACATCTTGGTGAATAATTTCGTGGAAATTCCTGATTTCTCCAAATTTTCCCGAGTTATTAAGTTTTTAAGTTAATACGTGACTGGAGACACTTGCAATAGGAAGACCACATCAGTTCCACGTTCCGCCGTTTCTCAGCAAAACCGGTTGTCCTCGAGAAACTTCTTTGGAGACACACCACTGAAAATTCCCCATCCCGACAGATTAAGGTTTATCGGATGAACAGGACCCCGAGTAAGCATGTTGTGAGACTATGAGGGGCAGTTAAGCGTCTTAATTGCTTGTCTATTGGTCTAGATCCAGAAGGAATCGTGTCTGCTAAGACATCCGAACATTGTGGGCTTCAGGAGGGCATATAAACGCGCCAAGATGAGCGAAATATACTTGCCCTGGAGATATGTGATTCTTCTATAGAGGTGATCTTCTGGAGAAAAGAGATTGTAGATTAGATAGAATACGTGCTATATTGAAAGAAATTAACAGATCCCTTTTGGATATTGCATCGGCATATAGGATGAGAATATTCACGAGGATAAAGTCAGATGGTAAAGAAGAGTGTTGAAATGCGTAAACTTAATGAGCATCCTGAGCAGAAGTAAGTGATCTCTCAGCTCAAGTCTTTGATGAGGAGTACTCTCTGATTGGTAGTGCAAGTGATATCTTCAGTTACGAACTGGTGATCTATCTACGAAACTGGTGCTTTGTTGGTGCTTTTGCATATCTTCGCAATGGATCTCAAGATTAGTGAATTTGGTATGCGAGTGGGATATCACCCTACTGACGGAAACCATTGAGCTCTCCGTGGAATATAATGATTTCGTTGGAATTTCCTGCATGCACTGTTGACCCTCCGCAAGATCGCCGAACAACACAGTTTATCCAAAAAATGCATTATATTTAGTACATTTTTAGTTTATTGAATTATTAACAAAATTCTCCTTAATGCACTTATTTTCCTCCATGCGGTTATTTCATCTCCATCTCCTCCTTCCTGTGGAATTCTGTGGTCCTGTGAATAGTGTCGTGATTCCAAACTTCTGCACTGTTTTGAGGAACTTGGGGGGCTCGGTAACAGTTTAAGGACTGTTTGGGTCTGTCATTTTATATGATAAATTTGTAGAGCAACCGATAAGTCAAGAGCTTCATCATCATCTCTATAATCTTCGCCCTTGTCTCCTCTGTGACACCTCGTCTTCTTCATTGCTCTCTTAGACCACTACTTCATCTTGTCGACTAACCTCTTCAACTATCGCATCTTCAGTACTTGCCTCCTGCATCATTTCGGGATTGGTTTGCGAATTATCGCATCTTGCGGAACGATTTTTGCAAAAGAATCTGTGGAAGAGATTAACAAGGAAGCGGTATTCCAAAGGCTGAAGCGTCCTTAATTCTCAGCCTGCCTTGGAGAATTTCCTGAAGAGGTGTCAGCATGATTGCCTCATCGGTAGTGCTGCGTTTTCTGCCTTTTGTTTGTTTTTCTCCATTTCTGCATAAATAAATGAAATAGAATGTTTTTTTTTATTTCTAAACTAATTACAATAAACTTACCTTACTTTGTATCACTATTTTTTACAACCTTTTTACGGACAATCTTTTTTCTTTGACGCGAAAAACAATAACATAAAAGTGAGGTTATGTAGACAATACTCAAAAATCAGTTGTAAGCTGTAAGAGTTTATGAACGGTGTGATTCTTTCAGTGCATATGCGGTTTGTACACACAAAAGAATTGTTTTTATGCAAAAATTATGCGAATTTGCTTTCATAATTACTCAACTGATGCCTAATAGAATCAGATTACTTTTGTTAATCGGCTTTAAGTGTTTTACTTAGTAATTTCTAGTTGTCGATAAAATTGAAGGATTACAATAGATGTGATTATGAAAGAATCACATCTAATGGTAGAGTTGCCACATATAAATTATCATTCAGGGACTTTTCTTAAAATACAGGATGGACAGAGGTCGAATTTATGAATTTGACATCACCCACAAAACAGTGTCCACAAAGTAAAAATATTTTTACATAAATATTAATACTAATCAACCCTCTATGTGCTTATGATAGTAGATTTCCTGAACAGTGACATTAATTAAGAAAAAACTTATGAAATATCATGTATCGAAATTACAGTTTTGGACCTATTTTTGATTTTTGCTTCCTGAACCTAGGAAAAAAGAGCTAGGATCCTATTTTTTTTAGGAAATATGTGGCTCAGGACCAGCTACTGAAATATATTGCCACGAGTCACAATAATTGATTAACATAGGAAAAAATTTGTTATTATCAAGCTTGGATCGTATCAAGCATGGTCACTTTCCCCTACTGTTTTTTTGATTTCTTTGTCTTTAGGAAGTATTTCGTACATTTTAAATTAAAGTTTATTTAATGCTCAAAGTAAGAAAAGAGTAATTTATGTTTTCTTTGTTGTTCATTTTTCTTGTATTTGGGCTCATTTGTATTTGATTAGGTCAACAATAATCTATTGATTGGTGTATGACATACATTAAAATTTATCAGTTTTAAAGTCCAACAATTTCAGAAATGAGATAAAAGATTTACAGAACAATCTTCAACTGAGTTTATTAGAAAGAGTATTTCCTTCCAAAGTTAAGAAGCAATTAAATTTTGGATGACTGTAATTAAGGTCTTATTAGGGAAATTTAGAGTGGAATGCGCGATTTAATTAACATGGCAATTTCCAGATCAATTACTCGTTCGTACTACCGCGGAGCAGCTGGGGCCCTTCTGGTCTATGACATCACCCGCAGGGAGACTTTCAGCCACTTAACGACCTGGCTCGAGGATGCTCGGCAACACTCCAATTCTAATATGGTTATAATGTTGATTGGAAACAAGAGGTGAGGGCTCTATAAAATTTATTTATTTTTTTGCGACGCATCCATACAATGGAGCTTCTTTTTTGTATCCGGCAGCGATTTGGATTCGCGTCGCGAAGTTAAGAAGGAGGAGGGTGAGGCTTTCGCCAGGGAGCATGGACTGGTGTTTATGGAAACTTCTGCTCGTACGGCTGCAAATGTCGAAGAGGCTTTCATCAACACAGCGAAGGAGATTTATGAGAAAATCCAGGAAGGCGTCTTTGACATCAACAACGAGGTTAGTGAAAATTTTGCAAAGGGACAGAGTTGAGATTTTTACATGAAAAAATAATTATAGATAAAATTTGAGATGAATTTGAAAGTTGTTCCGCTTTCGAAACTGCGGTTTCGAAGATACCGTGGTTCGAAAAAATATAGAATATTAGTGTAGCTTCGATTCTAACTCTCAGAATTTCATCATTAACCAAGTTATTAGCTACACAAATAAAAGGTTTCGAATAATATCATTCATTGAGATACTAAAATTTAGTACAATTATAGTAAGGTGGGGTAACTGGATCATTTTCCGAAGAGTGTTACTTAAACGCTTGTTTTTGGACCGATGAAATTCTTTTTTACTTCTTCTAAATCCATAGAATTATTCACTGTTTCATTCAGAAACATAATATAAAAAAAATATATATATCAAAAATATTAAAGAAAATTTATAAAATAATGATAATACTGAAATAAGATAGCATTCACTAAGTGGATCGCCTCTTCGCTAATTGGATCAAATCTTGCACAAAACTCTTTCATGTTCAAATTTTCTGTCAATATGCGATGTACGGTACTTTTTGAAAGGTCTAACAAGTCAGAAAGCTCACGCACTTTCAATCGACGATCATTCAATATAATTTTTTTGGATTTTCGTCACATTTTCCGGTGAGGACGCCTCTTTAGGTCAACCAGTGCGTTGACCATCATTCAAGCTCTTTCGACAACGCTTACACTCTTCTACGCAAAATTTTACAGTGGAAATCGAAGGAGCAAACTTACCAAGTAGAATCCAGGTCGACTCAAATATTGGGTGTCTTAAGATCTTTCAAAAACAGGTACTGGATCACGTAACGATGGCCCATTTTTTCCATGTTCAAATTTTTTTTCTAAACACCCCCCCCCCCCTCCCCCTATAAACAAATCCTCCCTAAGGAAATTTCATCAGGGGATTCCTTATAGAAATTTCACCAAGTGCCAAAGGAATTTTCTTCCATAAGTTTCCAAGATTACCCATCAAAGGACTTTGAATGGAATTGATCGAGAAATTATCCACTAAAGAGTGGACATTTCCCAAGTAAATCATTAGGGGTTTCCATTGGAATTTTCTTTTCTTGGAAAACATGGTAACTTCCTAGGGATTTCCAATGTAATTCCTAGAGGAATTTCTATGGGGAATGTCCATTATCGTTCTCTAGGATGTCCGACCGAAATTTCGATATTTACGTCAGGGGTTTTCTCCCTAAATCTCCGAAGATTTCAACGATGGGAATTTAGGGTAAAAAAAATCTTTAAAGAAATTACTCCGCTGAAATGTCGACATTTTCCAAAGAGATCCTTTTGAAATTCCCTTGGAAAGTTTCCCTTAAAAATTTCCTCGGAAAATTTGCCTGGCTCCCAGTGAATTCCTGTTTAATTCAAGGGGAAATTTCTTGGGGATTTTAAAGAGAAATTTCTTCCTAGTAATTGGAAAAATTCCCTGGGCATTTCTGGAGGACCCCTCCAAATTTTCCGAGGAAGTTTCAGAATTGTCCAGACCATTCCCAAGGATTTCTCAGGGAAATCGAAGGGAAAATTCCCCTTGGAAGGGGAAAATTCCTTCCGGAGATACAGTAGACTCTCACTAATTTGGCTCCTTTAATATCGGGCTACTTTTTAATTTGGGCAGCAGTTAAATTTGAAAAAAGTTTGTTGACATTTTTCGAGTTCGATTATGATTTTATCGAATGAAGCAAATATGCTCAAATTTGCCATGCTTTATCTCACTTGTGATGGTATTTTGCATTATTAAGGGGCTTTCATGAAATTTACAGTTAATATCAGCATGTAAACTTAATATGAGTGTGCAGGTAAACAAAAAAATCGTTGCATTTCAAACAATTTGATGCCCGAATTTCTCTCTAATTCGTCCCAAATGCCCGAATTTGGGAGAGTCTACTGTACATAAAAATTTCGTGGAGAGTTTAGGAGAAATCCTGGGGGAAATTCTGTGATAGTTAAGCTTATACTTCGGACGAGATGGTTTTTTGTTTACAAAGTTCATGTAGAACATCAAATATTTTATAAATTAATAAGGAATAAATTAAAGTAGTCGTGTGAGGGAGCGCCATACATTTGACACATCAACTGAGTAACAAAAAGGAAAAGGGAAAAAATTGAAGAGCCCTAAAGAGAAAAAGAAATAGGGGAAAGTGCCCATGCTTGATATCATTGGAAGCTTCGTAATGATTAATTATTTCCTATGTCTCTCAATAAACTGGACTCTGCAATATATTTTAAAATATGGCCACTTTAACATAGTTTTTAAAATATGGTTGCGATGAGTTACATATATATATTGTGGTGAAACATAGAAAATTTATTCATTGCAAAGCTTCCAATGGTATGAAGCATGGGCACTTTCCCCTACGAAGAAATAATAAAAGAAAAAATCAAAAAGGAAAGAAAAATGTGGGGATTTTTTAGGGTTTTTTCCAAGGATTTCCCCGAGAATTTTTCTCAACCTTTTCCGATCTTTCGTAAAGAGCTCCAAGAGATTTCTTTGAGAAAAGTCCCCTAGTCTCAAAAGGGTACATAACATAATTACTTTAAGCCGTCTCTGGGCTTAAGTCGTATGTATGTCTACGGTCTAGGACATTATGCATTTCCTTTTTATCTATATCTACAAAGTTATCAACTCTATTGGAAATAAAAGGAAACTTGGAGCAAACTCAGCAAACATTGCATTTTGTGTTTTTTTAAGGCGAATGGGATTAAAATTGGACAGCAACATTCCCCAACAAGTCCATCTTTGCCCGGAGGTGGAAATCAAAGTGGCCAACCTGGAGGTGGTTGCTGCTAAACTGGGGATTTTTCCGCCAGAATTTTACTGGAAGAGTAAGACGGAAAGGTCTTCGAGGGACGTAAGAGGGCGTCTACGAGTAAAGAACATCTTGACTGTGAGTGTAATGTTTTCATCTTTATATCCCCTTTAAAATAAATAAATTTATGAATGATTTAAGAAAGAGAAAAGTAAAGAAAAACTACAAAATGAGACACTAGAACTTTTTTTTAAAAAAACAAATATTTCCACACAAATTTTCAGCTCAGTGTTTCTTTCAAAGAAGAAAAATATATTTAGAAAAAAAAATCTCAATGAAAATGATGAAAGAATATGGGGATAAATAATCTATATAAACTATGGACATAAAAGTATAATTACAATTATAATGGATAAAAGAAATAATATGGAAAATAAATGAAAAAAAAACTATGACTTTAATATAAACTGTATGGAAAGGATACAAGAATAAAAGTCAAAGGTATAAGTTGTGTATGTGACTTATAAATATTAAAAAAAAAGATAATATTAAGGATTATTCCTGGGTTTATTTTTTTCAATGCGTTTTTAGTAAAAAAAAAAAGGAATTTTTTCATAAAAGCGGTTGAATCGGATCACATAATTAAAAAAAAAGGAAAAAAAAAGATGAAAAATAAATTAAAATTTAAGTCAAAAATTAAGAGAAAAAATTAGTCATAATATCAAGTGATTGTAAAACTAATATAATGAAAAAAAAAATATTTTCTAACTTTGTATAGCGTGTGGAAAATATTTTTTAAACGTATTTTCCTCCTCAAGACAGAGAAAATAATGAGTTTTAATTAAAAGAAAATGAGCTGCTTTCATCACCATCGTCATTTCAATAAAAAAAAATAAAGAAAAAAACATACACATTTTATGCAGGAACTTGCAGCTTTTCATTAAAACATTGAGATTTTATTTTTTTCCCTATTTTCTTCTTGATTTCTTCCTTTTTCTTTTTTCATTTATCATTGAAAGATTTTCATGTGATTTTACATTGTCTTTTTTTTATTGTTCTGTTACCAGCCAAGTTTCCAACACATTTTTTTTTTATTTTGGCATATGACCAAAAATATATTTTCCAAATGAATAAAGACCCCCATCTTCATTCACAAATTATTCATTAAATTTAAATAATTAAAAATATATTTAAAAGAATATTTTATGTAAAATTTTTGTGTAATAAAATTTAATCAATGCACTTACTTTTTGCACGATTCTTCAATTTTCTGCTGTTTCTCAAAGTTTTTCTGTGAGATTTATTAAGAAATTTCCGTGGCATTTATTAAAAAGTGAGGTTATGTTGTGGCTAACCTAAAAGAGTCTGAGGTGTGGTACATTTTTATTACAGTAGCCTCTCGCTCAATCGGTTCTTTTTCATTCGGGTCCAAAATTTTGTTGACAATTTTCACGTTTGATTATGAAGCAAATTTGCTCAAATTCTCTGTAGTTCCTCTTGTTTTATCACGATTCTTTATAATTGAGCGTTTTTTATTGAATTTACAATGATTTTGATGCTGTATAGAATTTCCATTCTATAAGACCTCTTAAAGATAAGAGACAAAAAACGGTTGGATTTTGAATATGCATGGAGGGAGAGAGAAGGAGGAAAAAGTGGTGAATAAGATCAGCTGGAAAGAAAGTAGGGGAATGAGGGGGAACTAGTCAGAGAGTTACGTAAGACTTGATTTTTGCAAAGAGACGTGAGGAGAAAAGTGTATAAGTTTATTTTGTGAATTATAAATTAAATATTAGTTCAAACTACAGAAAAATTTACGTGACGTAGAGTTAAACGTGTTCAGTGAAATCTAAGAGGAGAATATTTGTAAATAAAATAATTGGTGAAGGTGAAAAGTGTGTTTCACTGCCTCAGTGGATTTGGAGAAGGGCATTTGGCGGTCATCGAGGAAACGTCTTCTGGAGGATCCAGCCGCCTACGTTCCGGATCACTGTTGAAGACATGTACTAAAAGGAATATATATTTCCAGGTACGTGAATATCACAAACGGTAGAAGGAAGCCCAAGAAACACACAGTCCCTGACAGATTTATAACACCACAATATATTTATAGGTAAACTGGGCAGGAAGAAGAGGGTATTAGATATCACAGAATCCTATCACAGAGAAATTATTGTTTACCACAGGTAATTCTCCACAGATGCCCAAATTTATCGATAATTTGGATGATATTTTGCCCCATATGCTCGATTGAGAGAGTCTATTGTTATCCTAATGAAAATATCTTTTACTAAATACAGTAGACTCTCTCAAATTCGGGCATTTGAGACCAAAATGTCACCCGAATTACAGAGAAATTCAGGCGACAAATTTCTTGAAATTCAACGATTTTTTATTCATCTGCATACACATATTGAGTTTACGTGCTCATATTTGTGGTAAATTTCATGAAACCCTTTAATTATGCAAAAAAAACATTAGAACTAAGAAAAACCATAGCAAATGTGAGCATATTTGCTTCATTTGATAATCATAATCAAACTTGACAAATGTCAACAATTTTTTTTAATCAAATTTAACAGCTGCCCGAATTAAAAAGTAGCCTGATCTTAAAAGAGACGAATTAGCGAGAGTCTACCAGTATCTTTTTCTAGATATTTAAATCTTTGCACCGGGCGAGATTCGAACTTACAACTGTCAGTTAAGTCAGTGATATATCTGTGCAAGAGCCAACGGTCTTGCCTATTGCGCCAATGAGATTCTCCCTTCAAAGTTAAAGGTGTAAAATAACTTATTCTAATGCAACTTGCATTCCACATTTGTACTTTTACAAAGAAAATAAGGAATTCAACACAAACATTTTTTTTGTGTCCCAAATTGCTTTTTATTTTAACCCCAAAAATAATCTGTCTCTTTTAGTCAGTACATAAGTTGCGAAATAAATTATTTTTAGGCCTATAATGTATGCAAATCTTATTTAAACGCAAATATCTCAGACCCCCTAAAGTTGGTATAAATAAAAATTTTAGGCCCATATTTAAAAAATAGGGAAAAAACCAAAAAATGGGCGTAGAATACCAAATTAGTGTAAAATGCCACCTTTTTTATATGGAGTTGACATTAAAAATGGACATTCTACACAACCTGAAAAATGTGCACATTTTTTGAGATTTGTTACGATTCGAAAAAATCGCAAATATTCGTGAAAATGTTAAAATAATAATTAAAAATTAAATAATATAAAACCTAGAATTGTTGTAAAGTGGTACTGTAGAGAAAAATAAGGTGAAAATTCACTTTACGCCCTTTACGCCTTGTTTTTCTTTTTCGAATTCCTGTTGTAATTTCACATACAATTTTCTTAAAAAAAAAACGCAAACTATTGAAAATTTTACAGGAAAATATATTGATATTGGTCCTAAAATGCTTGCCAAATCGTTAGGAAAAATGAAATTCAATGGAAACAGGCATTTTGCTACGAGAATCTGTAAAAATTCACTTTGGCATTTTTTGTCAATCTCATAAAATTTATATAAAAATTACAAGAAAATGGAAAAATATTTATTGAAAAATGAATTTATGAGTCCTAGAACGGCTGTAGAAGTCTTACGGAACGAAAAACTAATTTTAAAATGTTTTTTTGTTGAAAATATCTGCACTGGCATTTTATGCCAGTTTGGTATTTTACGTGATTTTTTGACTCGGGTTTTAAAGTGTTAAACGCGAATATATCTTAAACTAAAAGAAATAGACTCCCTAAAGTTGGCATCAAAAAAATTTTAGACCTAGGCAGGGGAAAGGATCATAATTTTGGACAGTTTCTAAATTTGGACACTGAGGATAAAATTGGACACTAAAAATAAATTGATTAAAATGATGGTTTTCTATTCCAATATTTGATGAATAATGAATTATATCTAAAAATTTGTTCTTTTTGGAAGATTTTAACACTAAAAACGTTAAATTTTGAATATGATTTGAGTTAAAATTGCTTTGTTGAAAATTCAGTGTGAGCAATTGCTTACGAGTAATATGACAGAACTTCGTGTTTATACTTCAGTCTTATTTATCTGTGGTGAAGTAAGGTAAGAGAAGCACATATTTATCGACCATGCACCTTGTATCGGCCAGCTTGCAGAAGATATCGACCACCAATAATATCAATAAGAAAAATATTCAAATTTGTATTATTTTTAAAGGGTTTTATTTTTCAGCCGATACCTGCTCCACTCTCGGCCGATATCTTCTTCATCTGATTTCATATGGCCGAAGCAATGCACAGTGCATAGCATAGTTACAATTTTACTCATTTTTTACTAATTTCTGTAAATATTAAGAAATCAAATGTAGAGATATAGATAAATGGAATGCTAGAGTTCCAATTGGCGTATTCAAAAATGCCAAATTGGTTTAGAGTTTTTATTTTAAGCAAATTATGGAGCATTTTTCTTAACTGGCCGATACCTTCTTCCTTCTTCCTTCCTACTTCCCTTACCTTACTAACAATTTTTCCTCGCTGGTTTTGAGTGATATTATTGAACATTCATTGAATATTGTGTTGATTCACGATAATGGTGATTTGTACATTTGACCTGAAGTGAGATTTGTCTTGTGAATTAGATTTTTCGTGTAAAAAAATGGGAAATTTTTGAAGAGATTCACCAGTAAGGTGGTAATCCTTATTTTGGACAGGTGTTTTTCTCACGAAATTTCGTAAAGTTTTAGCTTTTGTGATGACTAATGCCCAGTGCATAACAAATTTTGTTAGTAAACATGTTTTCAAAATTTCCTATAAGAGTGAGGGAGATAACTAGATCTAGGTCTCACTCACACTCATTGAAATGTCAAAAACATGTTTACAAAACAAAAGTTATTATGCGTTGGCCATAATGCTCAACGCACAATAACTTTTGTTTTGTAAACATGTTTTTGACATTTCAATGAGAGTGAATGAGATCTAGATCTAGACATCTCGCTCACTCTCACAGGAAATTTTGAAAACATGTTTACATACAAAAGTTTTTGTGCGCTGGGCATAAGTTGTATAAATGCCTCGAGAAACAAAGGAGCATCATCTCCACGAACGAGATGTAGTGACAAAAGCCTTAAAAGGCTCCCGGAAAGGCCAGGGAATGAGCACTTCCGCGAGCACTTGGATTACCGAAGTCAACTCATTTTAATGAATGATATTGCAAGTGTCTGGACTTCTTGACATTCTACGGTTCCCTTACATGAACAGGAAGGGTACTTGGTAAGCTAGGTTTTTGAAATGGAGAACAATGGGCATCCTGTTGAGGCGGATTAGCTGTCCAAATTTACAGCCAAGTTGGCCAAATTAATAACCAAGTTGTCCAAAATAAGAGTCAAATTCACCTCTACTTATCAATTCATTTTTAAACGTATTAAAACAAATTTTAGTAAAAAAAAAGACGATAAATAGCTTGCTAAGTTTCTAAACAACCCTTCTGAAAAGAGAGTAACAAAAAAAGCCAATTAGTATTGAAAAGGGACAGATAATCCTAACCGGCTTATGTAGGTGAGATTCTTAACGTGAGCTAACTCGGAGTGCATGCAAATTCGATTTAGAGCTGAAGTTGGGAGACGCCATTCAGTTATCTTGAATAAAATTCGTGAAATTATACAAATTTTGTATTTAAACCAAAATATCAAGGATTTGGATGAACTCACAGAAAAGTGTTATATGGGTGAAATGTAGACCAGAATGTTCTCTATAATTTTGCCGTAGAACTTGAACTCATCGATTACTCAGAAGCCAAGATAAGCGAGGTTTTTTGTTTCTTAACTCGTTTTTTCATCCAGAGTGCCCCAAGTGTTCATTTGTTGAACTTCAACTATATCAAAGAATTGTTGTATTTTGCGGGACTTTCCATTTAAACCCCTATTTTAAGTGTCTTGGTGGAGTAGAGGCAGTCAAATTGGCATCTGAGTGATTTCAAAGCGTTATTATTGGAAAAATCAATTTTTTCACACTTAAACGGCAAAATCGGAGTGATAGCGTAGTCTGAGCGGAAAATGATGTATGGACGAAATGTAGAGAAAAATGTGCTCTACAATTATGTTGAAGTAATCATCAAAATCGGTTCAGCGACAGTCGAGATAATTGAGGTTATGTGATATTGAAATTGGTTTTTCGACTGTGGCGCCCCTGGTGTTGGTCCCACGAAGTTCAAACATTCTAGAAAGTTGTAGCATTTGGTGAGATCTTTCGTTTAAGCCCTCATTCATCAAAATCGGTCACATAGAACCGGAGATATGATTTTTTGAATTTCGTGAACTTTGACCCCTCATATCTCCGGTTCTATTGAAACCACAGCGCGCATACGCACCATTTTGGAAACGTCATAGACTGGACTACAACATACTAAAATTTCATTAACTTGCACAATGCCGTTTTTGAGAAAAGTGACTTTGAATTTCGATGAATTTTGACGCTATCACAGCGCCACCTGTGGTGACTTTTTGAACTTCCATCTGAAAGTGCTCATCGAGACGAAACCAAAAAGGTAAAATTTAGGTCGCTATGTTAATTAGAACCGGAGATAGAGGCCGGTCAATGTTCGAACTTTGACCCCTTATAGCTCGGGTCAGGGGTTATGGATCGACTTAAGGTTTTTTTTGTTTGATAGGTATAATCAACGGCTACAACATACTAAAATTTCAGCCCGATGCACAATGGAATTTTTGAGTTATTTAACTTTTAAGATTTAAAAATTTTCTTTTTAAAAAAAGCGCCCCTAGCGGTGGTTTTATGAACTTGCGATGTTAGAAGGGGAAGTCGCATTTCACGAGAGCTTTCCAAAAAGCTCTCACTTTTTAAATTCTGACAATTAGAACCGGAGTTATGGCCATTTTAAGAAATTTTTTTTGGACCCTTATAGCTCGGGTCAGGGGGGTCGGGGGACCTTAAGTTTGGTATTGATGGAAAGCTCTAAGGCCCAGCTATAACATACTAAAATTTGAGTCCGCTGAATGCCATAGGGGCGGAGCTATTGAGAAAACAAAAAAAAGGGGGGTCTTCAAAATGGTGGAAGGAGGGGTAGGGGGTGGGGGGTCTATGCACCAAGTTGCAATTTTCACCCGATATATAACCTTTGCCGAAAACCGCAAGTCGATATCTTTTTTAGTTTAGGAGCTATTAAGCTCCAAAGAGCGGCCGGCCGGCCGGCCGGCCGGGAACGTAAATTAGCCACATATATATTCGTGATCAGGAAGTGCTGAAACACATTTTGGCCAAATTTGAGGTCGATCGGACGACATGAAATTTTGTTAGGATTATAGTAGGTGAGATTGTTAAGAATCTCACCTAATATCGCACTTCAAACTTGGAAAATTGATGCTTATGAGCACCCTGTCCAAAATAATGAGCCCTTACCCTATATTGTATGTAAATCTTTAAACGCGAATATCTCATAAACACAAATTTTTTTAGTGAAATTGCAAGAATAATAATACACAAAAGTGTTAAATTGAATCATCTATATTTGCAAAATGCTAGAAGAAGTCTGATAAATAGATAGGATTTGTCATGTCGATCTGTTTCTCTGCAACATCCGCCGGAGGATCTGAAAATAGGAAGCAAACGTAAGTTGAAATGTTTTCCATTCAATTTTCTATAAATGTCTAACATTTTAAATTAAGTTTTGATAAAGATTAAATTTAAGATTGTGTTGTAATCATAATTTCCCAAAAGTAAAAATATTTTTAGGGAATATACTTAAAGCCCAACGCACAATAACTTTTGTTATGTAAACCTGTTTTTGACATTTCAATGAGAGTGAATGAGATCTAGATCTAGTTATCTCGCTCATTCTCATAGGAAATTTTGAAAACATGTTTACAAATAAAAGTTATTGTGCGCTGGTCATAATGATGAAATATTAAACGTTAGTTTATTTTTAATCTTTGCACTTTCTTTTCGAGCATCTCATGTACGGCAATTATGACAAAAATTAATCTATGCAAATTTTGATCAAAGGGGTGAATAAGTGTTCCCCAGAGTGAACCGAGAGTCGCGATCGGCAAAATTATGCTGATCTGGAGCTAAAAATCGGCACTAGTTTACTAAGAAATCGATCGACATGTCCATTATCAAAAATCGGCAACGGCACGATTATAGCGAAGAATCCGGAAGAATCGGCAGAATTCAATGTCAGTTTGCTGTTATGAAGTATAGCGTGCGTTTAAACTCGTGTAACATCATAAATTTCCTACAGACAATTCCAGTGGTAAATTTCAATGTACTGTAGTGAAAACACTATAGGCTTACTTTGTCAATTTGGTGTCATGTCAAATTTCAATATGAGCCGTACATAAAGGATTAGAAATTTTTTTTTAAGTGAAATTTCAATGGAAATTTTCTTTGTGCTTAATTTTAATCAACATTTAATTTTCTTCAAAATTTTATTTGTGGTACGTGTATGATTACTTTCACTTGAAATTCTGAGGGAAATCCACGGGAATTCCGCTGATATTCCACGGAAATTTCGCAAAAATTCAACTGAAAATCCGCGGAAATTTACGACTGCAATTTAAATCTAAGTGTATGGCATATTTTTTGAAACACTATTTATTTTATTTTTATAACGGTTGAATTAATATCATACTTTACTGTCAGTCAATTTATTTAATTAAGAATTGAATGCAACTCACCAAAACCTATAGAGAAATTAATATTGTTCAGAAGTTTGTCCAGTAACTCCTGACTGATGGTCTCTGTAATGTTGACTGGAGCAAAGTTGATGAAGCTCCTTTTCCGTCTACGGCGCTTCTGGTTGTGGAAAAGTGCCAAATTCGAATGTGATTCCCTCAAGGGTAGGTTATCGTGTCCGAATTCTAGACATCTTCCGCGAACGCAGAAACGTTTTTCAGTTTTCGAACATCTCGTTCCGAAGGGGAAGAACCCTTGTTCACCATTAACCAAGTAGAACCTATGTCCGATGTACTCATCCTGGCACGCGACCTTACAACTTCGATCAGGATCTTCTACACTCGGAGAGATCTGCATACCACTTCCGGACAATCCTCTAACCTTAGTTTTGTAGCGCGAACAGAGTTTACTGGAGAATTCGTAGGTTGTTTGCATCTTTTCGCATGGGAAGGCTTCTGGGGAGCAGAGCTGGATGTTGGTGATTCCAGAGATTGTTGACGCTATGACTTGGATTCCCTTAGACATGTCCATGCAACTGAAGTAGCACCCTGATTTCACTTGCCAGAGGTCACTTCGAACCGGTGCGTTCTTGTACATCATCGAAGGATGATGATTGGCATGCATTAACTGTTTGTCGCTGTTTCTCATGCGCCAATTGTTGTAGATTTGGGCCTTGACGTATGAAGAATCTGGAGCAATTTCTCCATTGTGCGATTCGTTGATTTCTTCTTGGTAGCTCTCATTGTGATTTGTTGTTGGCTTAGCTTCCTCCCGAACTTGTTCTTCAGCTTGTGGCGAACTTGCATTTGACTGAGAGTCTTCTTCACGGATTTGGCTTTGTGGGCAATAGGTTGGATCGCTTTTGTAGAGGTTGCTGGTTGAGTTATCACAGGAAAATTTCTACAAATACAAAATAGTTAATGGTAAAAATTTAGTTAGTTCGTATACATAGCTTACCTGGCATCTTCCGTTGATGCAGTAGAAGGCGTCATCAAAATCAGATTCGGCATTTCGGCAGGTCGTTCCATCTGGGAACAGCCAATTTTTCGATTTTGGCACTCCGTTTCTGGTTTTGCAGAAGACACGGCAGGAGTCATCAGGATTCAGAGCAACCTGCTGCAGTCCAACACCTAGGATATCGCTGTCAAATTCCTTTGCGCGTTCGCAGATTTGGTTAGCAAATTCCATGACCGTTGTGCGAGGAATGTTGAAACATTGCTTGGGTGTGCATGCTTCGTATCGTCTATTGAGGTCGAAGCATTTCTTCCGGTTGACCCGTAAATCTAGGCAGGTTCTTGTGGAGACCTTAAGCCCTGTACTTCCTTCTTTGAGTCGTCCGGATTCACCATACAAACATCCGGATTCGCATTCACTCTGCGGACTCCATTCGCTCCATCCTGTTACGGATTTTCCGAATTCTTGTTTGTAGTGTCCAAGCTTCTGGGTTTCGATGAAGTTAGCACTCTTTTCGGGGAAATGCTTCATCGAGGGACGGTGGAAGTTAGCGTGAGTTTCGATATAAGCTGTGGCTTTTAGTTTGCAAACGCCACTTTTGCACCACATTCCCTCGCCACAGTAAGTTCCTTCGAGAGCTGGATGGGATGTCCAAGTGTATCGATCTCTCTGACAGTGAAGATCCCGGCAGATGTCAGGTAAGGGTTGATTTCTGGACCTTACACTATCCTTGCCGTACTTAAGCATGCACTGTTGATCAGCGTCAAATCTTTCTCCGGGAAGCATTCCCTCGGCTGCATGGTCCAAACTGTGAGCTGAATGGCCTCGATCAAAAAGACACTGAGCTTGTGAAGATTCCAGGAATTTGTTCAGATATTCCCTGCTGCATTTTGACCATGTGATCTTTCCGCTTCCAAGCGTAGGCGACATGATGTAGAGTGATGGATCGCAGTTGTTGTCTGAAGTATCATGACGCATTCCCAGACTAAAAAGAGAAAGATCAGTTAGGAAGAGTTGATTAGTAACCATCGAATCATTTACTTATGTCCAATTTCGTGGGCTACAACAAAAACACTTTCAAAATGCTTTCCTTCGTTGATTGTGCAACTTGATGTAGGTGTACACATTCCAGCAACAGGAGCTAGGCCTACGACTTGTGTACTGATCTTCCCGTTCTTCCCTACAACGTAGAGATCTAATCCCGTGAGGATTACAGCATGATCAAAATGCATGACATCAGTATCTAAAGCCGGATTTAATTTTCTCTGCCACATGCAGAAACTATTTAAGAAAATGTCTATATCGCTTGATCTGTGGAGATCTTTAGGATCGTTGTGCAAGATCTCTAAACGCTTCAGGACAAAATTGATTTGATACCCAAGCGAAGGATGATGGTAGAGTAGTTGTACGCCGTTAACCATCGCAAGGACGAATCTGATTAGATTCATTTCTGTATTTTTCGGATAGTTCTTTGCCATGTGCCTGAATAGATCACGATCGACGAAGATCGCGGTTTCAACGTGTAGTACACTCGGTGGTGTCATCTTTCCTGAAATATATCTCTTACTCCTATGACCTATGTTTTCGAAGTCTCCCCTTAGAAGTTCAACATCGAAAAACTTCTCTCCACGATTAATCCTTGATCTTTCTGTTGAGTTCCTGGGGATTAGCAAGTGAATTCCATTGCCAAATCTCTCTGGTAGAGGGTGAATCACAAAGTCTTTGTTGTTATGCCTTACAACACCCCGAAGATTGTCGTCACAGACATCAAGGGCAGTCTGGGAGTTGGTGTAGAAGCATTCAGTCACATTATCCAGCATCTCACTAGAATCTTCTATGATACTGGAATCGTTGGAATATCGATGGATGAAGACAAAATCTTCATCCAGCAGTTGTTGAGATTTCTCCAGAATAAACTCAACATCCTTCCCATCGTCGTCTTCCCAGTTGATCTGAATACCACGATCTGTTGATCTTCTTCGTCGAGTAGTTCTTATCACATTGAGTAACTTGTAGTCTAAATCTGGAAGCAAAAATAAATAAGAAAGGACTTGTTGATTGGTTCGCTTCAAATTATTCCGGGATTTGAAGAATTGTCCAGCAGATCGGACTATCAAAAATGCCAACTTTTAATAGGGACAGTCGTTTTCTGCTACCCTTTACTAAGTTTAGTTATGGAAATCAGTGGTGAGGCTTCATCCAGTATCCAGTTGATAATTTTTTTCCAAGTATTGAACCAGTTTGATTTATGATGGGTCGTCTGAACCAGAATCTCTACGCCGTAGATTCAGAATTCTATCCATTTAAGAAGACTAATCCCCTTACATCTACGAAAATGTTTACGTAAAACTACGTTGTCTCCTGATGATTGAAGAGTGTCTGGTGCTGTGTCTCCGAGATCTTTGTGTGGGCACCCTGGAACCCTCCCGCCAAGGTTATACGATCCCCCAATTAACGAAACCCAGTGATCTTTGACATCACTCGACCACTGAGGAAGACACGGAGCGTGTCGAAAGCTCTGGTAGAAGAGTGAGTTTTCTGATCTTAGGGTTGAAGACTCCACAGATTGTGTTGCCGCGTCCGGACGGAGCTTCCCTCCGAAAAACTACACTGTTTACGTAAAACAACATACCGTAGACGAACTAGCTTTTCTCGTACATGAGGTTTTTATTTAAATTCGTTTAGAAATTTTTCTTCGTCAAGGATAAGATTGTCAGTTTGGTAAGTTTCATATTTGCGAACCCTTCGAACACCATTACAAACGGAAAATTTCCGATGATCTCAAAAATATTCCAACCCGAAACTTTTATATTGTAGAACGAGTGTTATACCCCCTAATCCATTGAGTGTCTTATCTGTTAAACGGACTTTACATATAATCTCGGTAAAATCCCGAAAAGACAAAAATCCCGAACACCAAAATCCTAAATGTATCGAAATCCAGAAAAGTCAAAATCCTGCATGGGATAAAATCCCTAAAAAAACAAAATCCTGAAAAGCTAAAATTCGAAAAAGCCAAAATTTCGAAAGCCAAAATCGCGAACGCCAAAATTTTGAAAAACCAAAATCCCTGAAAGCCAATATTCCGAATGGGCTAAGATCCCGAAAAGCTAAAATCCGAGAAACCCAAAATCACGAAAAGCTAAAATTTCGAAAGGCGCTAAAATCCCTAAAAACCCAAATCCCGAATAGGCTTGAAATCTTAATAGTCAAAATCTCGATAGCTAATATTCCGAAAGTCAAATCCGAAAAAGCCAAAATTCTGTAAAGCCAAAATCCCGGAAACCAAAATCGCGAAAAATCAAAATCCCCGAAAATGAAAATCCGAGATTTTGGCTGAGACCACTTCTCTTATACGGGCTTGACACCCGTTTTATCCATTAGGTTTAACTCTTCTAAATTTGTATTAAACACATGTTTGAAAATACTACGACGTACAATCTGTCTAACAATTTTCGAAACTTTTCAAAGTTATTTGTCTTTTTTTTTAGAAGCTTATACGGGCTTCAGACTAGAGACTTATGACTGAGACTTAGCGCTTAAGTCATAGTCTGAAAAGGTGAGGTTGTGGCTAAGCCCAAAAATTTGGAGACAGCTAAGTCCTCGTAGAAACGTAGGTTTAGGGCTTTGTTAGTGGCTTA
This sequence comes from Phlebotomus papatasi, assembly GCF_024763615.1. NCBI lineage: Eukaryota > Metazoa > Arthropoda > Insecta > Diptera > Psychodidae > Phlebotomus > Phlebotomus papatasi. The sequence continues at coordinate 81,048,957 of NC_077223.1, forward strand.
TCTATTATGACACACCCTTGCAGTGACACAGTGAAACATAAAATCAGTCATTACAGAGATGAAAAATGAATTATACGCATATTCAGGTAGTGTTTTATGATGTTTGGAACGAAAAACTGATATCCCAAAAGTACAAAATGAAATTTCTCCACCATACTCGAGAGAGAAATAATTTTATGCATAAACATTTGAGAACGTCCTTTGTTTATATTTTCGGAAAATATCATTTGACAGTCCGCCAGATTGCAATGTTGTCAGAATCTAAAAGGCTAAGCATTCAGTCTCAATTTAGGTTTGAAAAGGTTTCTGGCTCATCCTCAGTCACCAACAAAGCCATCTTAGCGAAGAACTGGCATTAGTCTCAGGTCTGAAGCCGGCCTTAAGGTCACCGGGAACTGGATTTAACCTCTAATCTGAAAACTACTTTGTAATCTTAATATCGAATTTACTTTTAATAGAATTTCTTTTCATTTCGTTTGGATTTTAATAAAATATCTAATTTCTAATTAAATGCTTTAAAATTTAAATAAATATCTGCAAAAACTTAAGAAATAAATTTTTGTGCAGATGCTAAATTTAATTGCTTTTCCCTTTCATTCCAAATGATTCCAAGCCCCAGTTTCGTACGCTTTGGTTGATTTTTAAATGCTCTCTTTTGTGCAAAAAAAACAATGATTAAAATCTTGAATGAAAGACTGAAAACGCAACATGACTTTTTGGTAGCAATTACAACATATTGTCGCAATCTATTCTTTTTAAACATTGCGTAAGGTGATGTATAGATTAGGAAAATTTATCGAGTGTCTCCAATTAAAACCAAGATTACGATGTAATTGATTGAATTCGAGTCGGAAGCTCCTCACGATAAAATAAATGTTTGTCAAAAGGGAAACTTTTTGATTTTTATATTACTTGAACTCCATCAAGGAGGGGAGGAGAGAAATTTTATAATCTCTGTATAAATCGATACGCTGACGGATCACACTGCTAGATTTTGACCATGTACGTACATTTTATAATTCAAGATAACGTAGATGAGGGTGACTTGCACTCAGGGGGTGCTTTTCGTAAGCTTTTCTTTAATTTTAGGACTTAATAATGATCCAGAAACCATAAGTACACTTAAGGATGTGCTAAAGATCATCATTATCCGCTATAATTGAAGAAAAGTTTACGAAAAGTGGGGAACAAAGTCACTCGTATCTACGGTATCTTAAAATAAGACTCCCTAGGGAATTCGCAAATGGTCAAAGTAATTGAAGTCAAGGAAGACAGGAATCCAAGACAGGAGTCACTTAAGGATCCTTAAACTATCCTTAAGTGTCCTTATGCTTACTGGACTATCTTCAATGCTAGACTTAAAGCAAAGTTTGCAAAAAGCAGAGTGCAGTCACCTCTGAAATGCAAAGTCGTCTGCATCTACGGTAGCGTAAAATGGGGTAATACGGTATCATAGTTCGGAATTTTGAAGACTGATTTAGATGAGAAAAACCGGGAAGAAGTACTATTGAGTTCAAAACCCTTTTGCTCCTCGTACTTTTCTCCGTGGTCGTTTTTTGCCCATCTGAAACAGTGAACAAGTATGAAAATTCCGAATTATAAATGAGTCCGAATTACACAATTTTTCGATCTTTTTGAAAGTTATTCATAGAGCATTAAGTTTCAAATAACGTTAACGGAAATTGTTCAAATAACAAATTCAAGATATCATTAATGGCGTTGTATTATTTCTTTTAAGTTTTTCACGATCGAAGGCAAAAAAAGCTCTTGAGTGCACATTTCTCAATCCATTGGAATAATTTTGGATTTACCTGAAAGGTCTTCGAATTTGGATAAACTTTAGTTTGAATAGGTTATGAACGTAATTATGAATTGAAACACAATTTTCCGAACACAATTTTTCGACCTTTTTACCGTTCAAATAACGCAAACGGAGATTGTTCAAATAACAAATTCAAGATATCATTAATGGCATTGAATTATTTTTTACAAATTTTTCACGATCGAAGACTGAAAGAGCTCTTGAGTCCACATTTCTCAATCCATTGGAATAATTTTGGATTTACTTGAAAGGTCTTCGAATTTCGGATAAACTTTAACCAGTTTTAACCGGTTATGAACGTAATTATGAACCGATTATTTCTATCGAAATATTAGGTAGGGGAAACTGGGGCACCACCGAGGTAGCACCAAACACTAATTTTTATTTCTAAACTACTTGGACTATCTCGATTATTTCTTTAGTGGAGAAGCATCCCCATAGTGCTTATAAATTTCTTACACACAGAAAAATTTTGACTCTAAATTTAAGAATATATAAGATCCTGGGAACTTAAATTGGACGTGAATCCCCGAGGCGTTTAAGTTTAGAAGCTCTGAGCGAAAGAAATGAGCTAGAATCCCTAGCTCTTTCAAATTAAGAGATCGGGAAGATTTGCAACTAAAACTAAATGATCAAAGGATTGAGAATTAGGGCATTGGCATTCATTGGATGGGATTTGAAATTAAATTCCTGGGTGTTTCTGTTTAAGAATTTTCCATTTTTCTGTGTGTAGTCTCATCCTCTGAAGTCGAATATCTGATTAAAAAATCGCAGTGCTTGACGCTACCCCGTGTTTGGTGGTGCCCCAGTTTCCCCTATTTTTGTTTTACAAGGAAGAAGATTCGGAGTTATCTATAAATCGGTTTAAATCGGCTGACGATCTGTAAAGATAATAAAACATGAAACATGGAAAAAGCATTTCAAAATCGGACTTATGTACACGCTATCTTGCATCACTTCCGCTCAACTTTCTTTATCGAAATTATTAAGCAAAACCGATTTTTAAAGAAAACCATGTAAGTTACGAATTCGATCATTCTGCAAAGCTGAGATACTTTGTCACCCTTTAAATATCTACGATCGCAGATTAATGTAACGGAATTAGTAGTAAAAGCTTTTTGGAGCTGGGGAACTTTTCCCGGTGGAATTATTATGATCCACCAGACAGATATAGTCATCATATGAATGTCAACGAATTTCCATTGAAAACTGTATCAGATTGGAGCTCTGGGAAAATTTCCACGATGGCAATTGTTTGTAAAAAAGAGTGTCGGAGAGAGAGAGAGTCAATAGCCTCCGGTGGGCAATTTAGCTCGTATACTATTGATGATTGAGAAAAAATGACACATTTGCCACGCGTTGTAGAGCATTTGGTGATGGACTTTTTGTCAAGATACCATAAAATGGTCGGATGGACGTGCAGCTTAAATGAATGGGAAATGAGAGATCAATGAATCTCCTGGGAAGTCTATTTGAATTGGTGTTCTTGAACCCTTCCGAGACAAATGTTAGGAGGAATTTCTGGAAAATTATTCACGGGGGAGATCATTTAACTGCCCTGAAAATTGTAAACTTCCGGTGACAAAGATGTTATATATGAGAGTAAAGCGGAAACATTTAAAATGTGCATGTTTGGAAAAGATGTAGTCGTGAACAAAGGCAATGATTTTGAGAGCTTTTGTTTGGACTTGTCTTTCTTGTCTCTTTGGTTGTTTTTTTTTTTGCAAGAGACCCTCGACTTGAGTTTTAATTTTATTCCGAGAAAAATCTATGGCTGTGGAATGTTTGCGGAGTGCTCGAAGTTCACTAAACAACTTAAAATCATTTTAAAGCCAACAATTTTCATGAAAGTTCAATTACCGGTTGATTACCGATTCATTATCGTTTGAAATGAGTTCAGGCTGGTTCAGAATTTCAAGACCTTTCAAATAAATATTATTTTGATAGTTTTGCTTGAGAAATGCGTATTTTAGAGGGCTTTCACCTTTGACCTTGAAAAAATATTAAAAGAAATTTACAGAGGTCATTTACGTTACTAAACCGATTTTGTTCGATACAGTTATTTTGTGAATTTTAATACCTGTCAAGTAAATCCTATTTTGACTAAATCAGTTGAAAAAAATAGCCTTCCTGGGGTATGGCGTCTACTCTACACACTAGAGAATTTTATGTCCATATTGAAGTAAATTCCCTACGCTTGTGTAGGAAAAAAAAATTCAATATGAACATAAATTTCTGTAGTGTGTAGAAGCCAGAAAGGCCAGTAGGGTAAATTAAGCTAATTCAAAACCTGATGCAAATGGAATTTTTTCGCTACTCCAAATGGAATCGTCATTGTTTTCACGATAAATACAGTACTAAATTATTATTTTTATATATTTTCTATATCACAGTTTCATTATTTAGTTAATTTTGCTCCAAATAAAGCGAAAATCAATTTATATTCACAAATTTTAATTTGTTAATTTCTCAGAAAAATTAAAAGTGTAACCTTTTCACCATCGAATTTTTCAGCGTTCGACCACGTTTTCCAATGAAAAGCACGATGAAAAACCTGACTGTTGTTTATTCGTTATGTTCAATATTTATGTCATATTTCTAGTTAATTTTAGTTAAATTAAGTGTTAATTTTTATTGTTAACGGTACGTGAAGTTTTCAACTGAAATAATTACCTATTTCGTGAACAAAAATAAAAACAAATCCTGAACTCAAGAACAACTCAGCAAGGTGTTGGAAGCCTTTCGTCGCGGTTTCACTTACACTGTTTGTCTCCAATTAGAAAATTTCCCTTGTCTCCATTTGGATTAATTTGTTTCCAATAGCAGCATTTTACATTTGTGCATTTTTCTTGTAATTATGAAGTTTTCAAAATATATTTAAAGAATTTTCACTAAACAGTAACATTCTAGAAGAGTCAAGAAACAAATTTATGTAATTGTCTTCAAAAAAGAATTAAACTTAATGTGTTGAATTTTCTGTCAAAGTTAAAGCGTATGGAAATGGTTTTGAATTAGGACATTTGCCCTAGTTTGAACTTCGAAATTTGAAAGAAATCCATTATGGAGAACATTTTGGTCATATTGCATTATCGGTCTAAATGTCCGTTAATAATATAATAATTTATAAACGTTTTATATACGTTAAAATAATTCATTTTCAATAAAATCGTTAAAAACGTTTAGGAAATATACCAAAATATGGTTTTAGTGAATTTGAAGAAGATATTGTAACGAGAAAAAAATAAATTATTTGTTGAATATCTATGCATGGGATCCATTAGATCATTAAAACCTAGAAGTCGTTATCCCTTACCGTTTGGCTTATATAGCCCGATAAATAACCGATAAAACAACGAATAAACGAACCAAAACCGTTTCGTAATTTTTTTATTTAAACTTTAGAAATCCAAAATTTCGCCAAATATTTGTAAGACTGATTACATCCATAGCTCTCTCATGAAGTTTCGAGCAATAAAATATTAAATGTATCCTATATGCACTTTGAGACATTGGTCTCCGGAGTCACTTCTAATGATACTTGAGGTCGTGAGAATTCCAGAATTTATTTATATGCGCAATTTTCTAGAGAACCCGGCAAGTGAGAGGCTTGAGAAACAAGTTCAAGGTAGAACAAGTCAGGTGGAAAGGAGGTAGCTTCTTTTATGCAACTTTCTTCATTCCACGCATGGAATGGTAATCACATTATCTTACGTCGTTTCTTGTACCCGCAAAATCAATCAAGAGGTTGATTTGTTGAGGAAACCCAATGATCTTTCAATGTACCAAAAAGCCAGTGAAATGTGACTCAAAGAAGCTCTTTTTGTATTGTATGGTGATGAGGATAGATTTCATCCACAAGAAGGGCCAATCAATTCTATGTTGCACAAAAAAAAATGGGCAGATATTTATTGGTATTTTCAGGTGGATTTGATGGAAAATTGACCAAGAAGTTTGGATTGATGATTCTTGCAACTTACCACGTTGTTTATCACTGTGTCCAAATAGCAGGAATCGTTCATGAGTGTCCAGAAATTCATGAAGATTCCCCTCATTGAGCTAGAACAAGAGAAAAAAATAGAAAATATGTTTAAAACACTGAGGGAAAATAGCTACAATTACATTACATTATTTATTCTGTTTAATCTCAAAGTTCTATATTACAATTTGAATGAAACCGGTTGAAAGGATAGATTCAGGCTGATCCTAGAGAATATTTATCTTGTTGTATTTGGCAGTAAAGAATTAGGAACAGGAAATTTATACCAAGGGCTTCTAAACTAATTTACTAAAATCTTAGTATTTCAATATATTTTTATTAAATTTTTAAAATTATCCATTTTTTAATTTTTATTATTTTTAGACCAAATTTGAGTAAAACATCCAAAATAATTCTTCAAAGATTCTCAAGCGTGTGAAGTGAAGTACTTAAACCGAATCTAATCGGTTCGAAACGGTAACGAGTACCTTTAATTAAAAGCGTATTAAATATAACAAAACTTGATCGAATGTGTTGAGAGCAATACACACCAGAATAGCTTATCTTTGAGCTTGAAAAATTAAAAATGGCTAATTTTCTGATTATAGGTTTATATAGACATTCAATAACTCAAAAACGAGACTTAATTTTTAACACTAAACCTAACTAGACCCGGTCAAATTGACCGGTTTAAAATTAACACATATTTAAACGGTACAATGTCACTATCAAATTTTATGAATTTCTTAAAATATACATGTAATATATTTTTCAGTGCATAAATTTTAATTTTTTGCTCTTTTCCAAGACAAATTTGTTGAGTATCTTATACGGGCTTCAGACCTAAGGTTCAGCCATTTGGCTTAACTTCCTTAATTTCTTATCAGTCGAGAATTTTTGGTAAATTTTGACTTAAGATTGGATTAGTAAGGGTACACAGAGAAAAATTTTGAGTTAGAAAAAATTAAGAAACGTGGTTTTGAATCAAGAGTACAAGAATTTCAAACTATTTTCCCCTATAATTGAGATATTTTGCGCTTGAATTTCTCTAAAAGAGTATGATAGTTTAAAAAATAGAATAAATTGTGCTTAATAATAGGAGAACAGTGGGTTTGATTTTAGAGAATCGTAGTTTTGAACACTGATAGAGCATACAGAAGTTTTAAAGTTAGAAGGTCATGGTTTTGATTTTAGAGTATAGAGGTTTCGAGTTAAGACTATTGTGGTTTTGATCTTAGCGAAATCATGGTTTCGAAATAAGAGTATAGTGGTTTTGAATTCTATTATACTATTATGGTCTTGATTTTAGAGTATCATGGCTTTGATTTTAGAGTATTGTGGTTTTGATTTTAGAGTATTGTGGTTTGATTTTAGAAACTTATGGGTTTGATTTTAGAGTATCATGGTTTTGATTTTAGAGTATCAGGGTTTTGATTTTAGAGTCTCATGGTTTTGATTTTATAGTATCGTAGTTTTGATTTTAGAGCATTGTGGTTTTGATTTTAGAAACTTATGGGTTTGATTTTAGAAACTTATGGTTTTGATTTTAGAGTATTGTGGTTTTGATTTTAGAAACTTATGGTTTTGATTTTAGAGTATCAGGGTTTTGATTTTAGAGTCTCATGGTTTTGATTTTAGAGTATCATGGTTTTGATTTTAGAGAATTGTGGTTTTGATTTTAGAAACTTATGGTTTTGATTTTAGAAACTTATGGGTTTGATTTTAGAAACTTATGGTTTTGATTTTAGAGTATTATGGTTTTGATTTTAGAGTATCATGGTTTTGATTTTAGAGTATCAGGGTTTTGATTTTAGAGTCTCATGGTTTTGATTTTAGAGTATCATGGTTTTGATTTTAGAGAATTGTGGTTTTGATTTTAGAAACTTATGGTTTTGATTTTAGAAACTTATGGGTTTGATTTTAGAAACTTATGGTTTTGATTTTAGAGTATTATGGTTTTGATTTTAGAGTATCATGGCTTTGATTTTAGAGTATCGTGGTTTTGATTTTAGAGCATTGTGGTTTTGAATTTAGAAACTTATGGTTTTGATTTTAGAAACTTATGGGTTTGATTTTAGAGTATTATGGTTTTTATTTTAGAGTATTATGGTTTTGATTTTAGAAACTTATGGTTTGGATTTTAGAAACTTATGGGTTTGATTTTAGAAACTTATGGTTTTGATTTTAGAGTATCAGGGTTTTGATTTTAGAGTATCAGGGTTTTGATTTTAGAGTCTCATGGTTTTGATTTTAGAGTATCGTAGTTTTGATTTTAGAGCATTGTGGTTTTGATTTTAGAAACTTATGGGTTTGATTTTAGAAACTTATGGTTTTGATTTTAGAGTATTGTGGTTTTGATTTTAGAGTATCATGGTTTTGATTTTAGAGTATTGTGGTTTTGATTTTAGAGCATTGTGGTTTTGATTTTAGAAACTTATGGTTTTGATTTTAGAGTATCAGGGTTTTGATTTTAGAGTCTCATGGTTTTGATTTTAGAGTATCATGGTTTTGATTTTAGAGTATCATGGTTTTGATTTTAGAGTCTCATGGTTTTGATTTTAGAGTATCATGGTTTTGATTTTAGAGAATTTTGGTTTTGATTTTAGAGTATCATGGTTTTGATTTTAGAGTATCGTGGTTTTGATTTTAGAGCATTGTGGTTTGATTTTAGAAACTTATGGTTTTGATTTTAGAAACTTATGGGTTTGATTTTAGAAAGTTATGGTTTTGATTTTAGAGTATTATGGTTTTGATTTTAGAGTATCATGGTTTTGATTTTAGAGTATCGTGGTTTTGATTTTAGAGCATTGTGGTTTGATTTTAGAAACTTATGGTTTTGATTTTAGAAACTTATGGGTTTGATTTTAGAGTATTATGGTTTTGATTTTAGAAACTTATGGTTTTGATTTTAGAAACTTATGGGTTTGATTTTACAAACTAATGGTTTTGATTTTAGAGTATCGTGGTTTTGATTTTAGAGCATTGTGGTTTTGATTTTAGAAACTTATGGGTTTGATTTTAGAGTATTACGGTTTTGATTTTAGAAACTTATGGTTTTGATTTTAGAAACTTATGGGTTTGATTTTACAAACTTATGGTTTTGATTTTAGAGTATCAGGGTTTTGACTTTAGAGTATTGTGGTTTTGATTTTAGAAACTTATGGGTTTGATTTTAGAAACTTATGGTTTTGATTTTAGAGTATCAGGGTTTTGACTTTAGAGTATTGTGGTTTTGATTTTAGAAACTTATGGTTTTAATTTTAGAAGCTTATGGGTTTGATTTTAGAAACTTATGGGTTTGATTTTAGAAACTTATAGGTTTGATTTTAGAGTATCAGGGTTTTGACTTTAGAGTATTGTGGTTTTGATTTTAGAAACTTATGGTTTTGATTTTAGAAACTTATGGGTTTGATTTTAGAAACTTATGGGTTTGATTTTAGAAACTTATGGGTTTGATTTTAGAGTATCAGGGTTTTGACTTTAGAGTATTGTAGTTTTGATTTTAGAAACTTATGGTTTTGATTTTAGAAACTTATGGGTTTGATTTTAGAAACTTATGGGTTTGATTTTAGAAACTTATGGGTTTGATTTTAGAAACTTATGGTTTTGATTTTAGAGTATCATGGTTTTGATTTTAGAGTATCATGGTTTTGATTTTAGAGTACTATGGTTTTGATTTTAGAGTATTGTGGTTTTGATTTTAGAGTACTATGGTTTTGATTTTAGAGTATCATGGGTTTGATTTTAGAAACTTATGGTTTTGATTTTAGAAACTTATGGGTTTGATTTTAGAGTATTATGGTTTTGATTTTAGAGTATTATGGTTTTGATTTTAGAAACTTATGGTTTTGATTTTAGAAACTTATGGTTTTGATTTTAGAAACTTATGGGTTTGATTTTAGAGTATTATGGTTTTGATTTTAGAGTATTATGGTTTTGATTTTAGAAACTTATGGTTTTGGTTTTAGAAACTTATGGGTTTGATTTTAGAAACTTATGGTTTTGATTTTAGAGTATCAGGGTTTTGACTTTAGAGTATTGTGGTTTTGATTTTAGAGTATCATGGTTTTGATTTTAGAGTATCATGGTTTTAATTTTAGAGTATTATGGTTTTGATTTTAGAGTATCAGGGTTTTGATTTTAGAAAAACCATAATACTCTAAAATCAAAACCTTGATACTCTAAAATCGAAACCATCATACTCTAAAATCAAAACCATGATACTCTAAAATCAAAACCATAATACTCTAAAATCAAAACCACAATACTCTAAAATCAAAACCATGATACTCTAAAATCAAAACCATGATACTCTAAAATCAAAACCACGTTACTCTAAAATCAAAACCATAATACTCTAAAATCAAAACCACGATACTCTAAAATCAAAACCATGATACTCTAAAATCAAAACCACGATACTCTAAAATCAAAACCACTATACTCTAAAATCAAAACCATGATACTCTAAAATCAAAACCACAATGCTCTAAAATCAAAACCACAATGCTCTAAAATCAAAACCACAATACTCTAAAATCAAAACCATGATACTCTAAAATCAAAACCATTTTTGCTACAAATTCAAAACTATTTTTCTCTAAATTTAAGAGTAAAAAAGTCTAAATTCAAAGCTACTGAATTTCAAAACCATCGTACTCTAAAATTTAAGAAAATGCTCTTATAGAAATTTTTTCTTAATTTAAGCGAAATTTAAGAAAAAAATTGCTTGGAGCAAAATCGAACCCTTAGTTAGAGTATTTTTTTCTTGAATTTAGAGGGTAATTTTTCTCTGTGTAGATAATCTATTATATTCTGAAAAACCAATAAAATTGGTTGCTATTTAGTATTTTGAGACCTTAGAGAACTGGGCTAAACCTCTAGTCTGAAGACCGTTTTACCTTGCCGCGGTTGACTATCTTACCCTACCGAAAAACGATCAAAAACGGTCGGTAGGTTTAGTGTTAAGGGGAAGAGCATGACGCTCCTTGAAAATTACAAGGGGTCAACTCACTTTTTTGCGATTTTGAGATTCTAATGCACTTAGAAAGACAATTTAATAAATTTTCAGATGATAACTCATTAAATTTCGTTATTAGAAAAGTTTTTCAAAATTTTAATCTTTTTAATTACTTGCATAATTTTGTTTGAAGTAAAGGGGCACAAAATATATTCATCGTTAAAATTTTTGTGAAACAGGGGACTAACTCAAGCAAGTTGATCCCTTGTCATTCTAATTTCAGCAAAATTTGCACATAATTTAGAACGACAAGGAGCAAACTCATTAAAAAGCATATTTTGAAAGGTAAAAATATAAAAGTTTCGATGTTTATATTAGTGCTCATACAAATAGAAAACAAATAAATTGATTTTGTTCAGTCATTTAATTGAGATACTTATTTACACAAAGTTGAATCTTTCATGCTGTCTCCTGAAAAATGGTCGAAAATTAGTTGGCCCCTTGTAATTTCCAAGGAGTGATGAGTAAGTGGAAAAAAATATGTTTTTAGAGAATGTTGACTTATAAAGGGAGTCACCGAGAGTCGATATCTCTTAACGTTTACTCTCTAATTCTAATTCCTTCTTTCGGTTATGAAGTTAGCGGCAGACGTAAATCAGAGACTGGTTAATAAAAATAATAATAAATATTATTATAAACTGTATAAAATTTGACCAGCGCACAATAATTTTTGTTTGTAAACATGTTTTCAAAATTTCCCATGAGAATGAGCGAGATGACTAGATTTAGATCTCACTCACTCTCATTGAAAAGTCAAAAACATGTTTACTAAACAAAAGTTATTGTGCGTTGGGCATTATACTCCTATAAATTAAACTCTGATGGCCAAGACGCTCATCCACGCGATTTCCTTAAGGACTCTACTCTAACAGATCCTCCGACGGATCATACAAATTCGAAAAATAAGAATTGCAGATTGTTGATCTTAATGAAAGGTAATCAAAATCGGTCGAAAAACTTGAAAACGAAATTTCAAAGTAAACAATTTTTTAGAATGAAATATCCATTTACTTTGACAATACATACATTATTCTCGGTTTTGAAATTTTCCAGTTATGATAAGGTCCAATTTTTTCCGGATACCTAATATCTCAAGTACAGAGTTTTCAGATAAGAGATTGCGGAAAATTTACGAGACGCAAAAAAGAAAAGTATCGAAAATAGTTATAACTTGTTTCCTAAATTGTTGTTGTTTTCGAATTTTCGATTTCGAAACTCATCATTGCCTCTGTTCAGTAATAACTTTTCGAAGACATAAAGACGCTCCAAAACCAAGCCATACCTATTCGAAAGTCGATCGGAAGTTTAAAATGCAAGTTCACATATTCGCCGCTTTAGCGTTGGTTGTTCTTCCATTGCGAATTTTTGATATTTTTAACACTTCTAATCAACAACGTCAAAAACAATTCGTAAACATTTTTTGCGATAAGTAAGTTTTTGTGTAGTTTTGTGTAATATTAAGATAGCAGGATCCGTTTAAACTTTCGTACTTCCAAAGGGTTTATAGGTAAATTCTCTCTGATATATCTTCGAATTGGTTCAGTATAAACCTCAACCTGAGGGAGCTCTCAAGTCGGAGAGATTGTTACTGATCGTGTAAGGCTTCCGATTTTAGTGTAAACAGGGATCATCGTATTTCATAATTAAAGCTACTAAAATTAAAAGACTTCGAACTACTATAAAACAGAAAACAAAAATAGACTGCGAAATTCTATCTAGATGGAAAATACAAAGCAAAAGCCGAAAAGGATTGACCGAAGTTAGGAGTTATGAGTTTATTTTATTTGTAGCATAATTACTTATAAGTTTAACATTAAAATAAATTGTTAACTTCAATCGAACTTTGGAACAATAATTAAAAATATTTCAAATGATTTCCTTTCAGGTTGCTATTTTGAAGAATTCAAAATTGTACTTTTGCGATTTAGGTAAGTACAATTACTGATAAATTCAGAAATATAATTTTCGCATTTACAAAAAGTATTTTCTCCTGAATACGTGGGGTGTCGTTTTTACAAATATCTCAAAAGCGATAAATTGTATCATATTTAGTTTTCCTTCTAGCCATAAAATTTCAAATTAATCGTAAGAATTCCCTCAGCAGTGTATGAAGAAATCCCTTTGATGTACAATTTAGTGTATAAATAAGTGAAACTGATGGATTACAAAATTGTCGTGATAAAAATCGCGCAATACAAAGTGGGGGAGGTTTAGAATGAAGCCTCTGAGGTCAAAATAGATACTCAATAAGAGCTTTTTCCTGTCTCTCTGCCATTCTATTAACCATCGATGTACCGAATTGATTTTCGCACGCACTTAAAATGTGATTTTCCCAACAATTGACCGCCCAAGTTGGTTGTTAATTTTCTTAGCATTAGCATATTTCCTCTGTTTGTTCCATCATCAACAAGAGTGGATTTTCTTATAAATGTACAAATAAACGCACTAGTTGATGGATAAAAAATTACTACGCTCAGAAATCTCTTTTATTAGTTCTTTTCCGTGTTCAAGAGTAAATGAGAAACTCATTTAATTTCAATTTCAATATGAGAAATTGATGGTGATTCTTGTGATGTGTAACGGCTTGGTAAGATGGGAAAAAAGATGTGGAAAAAGGTAGAGAATTAAATACCTTGGATTTTCTGTATAACGTTTCTTCAATTGAAATTGAAATTTTTATCTGTACTATTCAAGTCAAATTTGACCTTTTCATTCATGCGTCCTCCCTCTTCTTCTAATGTTTTCATTCTTGCTCGCAAGAGCATCAAAAAGCTCGTGATATGGCTGCATGAACTTATGAGAACTGTGATTCATTTACTGCTAATTTGGCTTTTGACCAAGGGGCAAACAACTTGCAGGTCTACGACATCTACCTACGTTAATACCGCGAATATTGACATTTTATCATCGTTTTATGATAGAAGAGCGTCTAGTTCGAATCCCCTTTAGGTCATTAGATACACTCAGTCCCGGCATTAAGTCCTTCGGGATTATGCACCTGACGGAATTATGCACATACAATTATGCAAGTTTGCCTACCATTGGGAGTCAATTTATGAAATCATTTTTGAAATACGCCTGAATGTATACTATGTTGCAACAAAACATTTTGCTACTTTTACAGAATAAATCTTTAATTTCTTTTATTAAGGTAAAATTTTTAAATATTCTACCATTTATTGAAGAACTCTTGCCAAAAAGTAGTGTTTGTTAATGCTTTTCCATTAAACAGTTGAATCTTTTTGCTTGAACTACTTTTACTCCGCGCGAAATTCGTTCTACGGTCGATTTATTCAAAAGAAAGCTCCTGCAGGTATGCAAATTTTCTCGATGCGAAATGCCATTTCGAGCGTTTTTTTTTTCGGTCCCGAAAATGTGCTTAATCGTGGGATTGAGTAAATTACCTGAGAAAAAAAGCATGGAGATGACAATGAAATTCAATTCAAATTCAATTCATTTACGAATATACTTGAAATTTTGATTTCTGCATTGTTTTGCGCTAAAATATAGGCAAATCTTCTTCTCTATTTTCAGTACTTAAGTAGCCGTAACCTTAAAACTACTGAACCGATTTGTTTCTTTATTAAAAAAAGGTTAAAGGTTTTGAAGTTACGAAGAATTCTTTTTAGGAAGAGATATGTACGTAAAATTGACAACAGACACGATATATTTTCAGAAAAATTTTTTTTTATTATTTATTTAATATTGAGGATTGTAATATGGGGTTCAGACCTACACTACGAGAAATCCGAAAAAGTTAAAATGACATTCCGGAAATGTCAATTGTACCCTGCATTATTGATCCGAAATCGGTGTAAATATTATGCTTTTTAGGTGTATTATGGGTTAAAGTTACCTTTTTTCATGTTAATTTTACACTTGAAAGGTGTAAAATTAACATTAAAAAATGTTGATATATTTTTACACATAAAAAGCGTTACAGTTATGAAGAAAAGAAGGTAATCGCAACATCTTTTTCTCTCAGTGTAAGGCTTAGTCACTCGGCTTAACTTCCTAAACTTTTTATCAATCAAGATATTTTGGAAAATTTTAACTTAATATTGGAATATTAAAAAAGGCAATTGACCTATTAGATCCTAAAAAAAACCAACAACATTGTTTGTTGTTCAGGATTTTGAGACCTTTGGGAACTAGACGAAATCTTCAGGAGGAGCTAGGAGTAAATTCAATTACATTTTAAGATATTTTCATCTTATTTTATTTTTTTACCTTATTTTCATGCGTTCATCGTCGCTTTAGAATCAGGTCAAAATCCCGAAAATCAAAATCCTAAATGCCAAAATCCAGAAAAACTAAAATCCCGAAAGTTAATATCCAGAAGAGCCATAGTCCCGAAAGCCAAAATTCTGAAGGCAAAATCCTGAGAAGCCAAAATCCCAGAGAGACATAAATCCCGAATAGGTCGAAATCCTGAAAGCCAAAATCCTGAACGCCAAAATGCCGAAAGCCAAAATTTCAAATGGTCAAAATCCTGAAAGGGACGAAATTATACGGAGTTCTCCTCGGAGTTATAACGGAGTTATAACATGAGAAATAATTTCCCATAACTCAGAAAATTTTCCCTTTGTCTCCAATAAGCGTGGATGCAATCGTGGGAGTAGCTATAACATTTTTAAGAATTCGGGATTTTGGTTTTCTGGATTTTGGCTATCGACCCAATTCGGCATTCTGGCTTTCATGACCAAGTGACATATAAGATTGATATCGCTCCTTGGAAATTACAAGGGGCCAACTCACTTTTTGGCGATTTTGAGGTTTTAATGCACTCAGACAGAGAATTTATTAAAATTTCAGATGATATGAGTCAATAAAATTCGTTATTAGAAAAGTTTTTCAAAATTTTACTCTTTGTGATTGTTTGCGCGGTTTTGTTTGAAGTCAAGGGGCACAAAATAGATTTATCGTTCAATTTTTTGTGAAACAAGGGACTAACTCAAGCAAGTTGATCCCGTGTCATTCTAATTTCATGAAAATTTGCGCATCATTTAGAATGACAAAGAGCTAACTCATAAAAAAACATATTTTGAAAGGTAAAAATATGTATGCTTCGATGATTATAATAATGCTCATACAAATAGAAAAAAATTAAATTGTTTTTATTAACATACTTAATTGATATAATTATTTATACAAAGTTGATTCTTTCATGCTGTCTCCTGAAAAATGGCTCAGATTGAGTTGGCCCCTTGTAATTTCCAAGGAGCGATATTAAGATTAATACTTTCTGAACTACCAGAATGCCAAAAAAAGATAGCAAGTGTTTTATCTTGCCTCTCTCTCGCGTTTCGCTCGAAAACTGATCGAATCACAGTTGGCATGCATGGAAAATTGCTCGAATTGCCTGTAATACGATTCAGAAAGCAATTAATACGAACGGTAATATCTTACTCATCGTATTACTCCACTAGAGTGTACTCTTTCTAACACACGTGATTTTCCATTTGAAATTTTGCTTTCTATATACCTCTCCTTCCAGCTTTTCTAATATTAATATTAATTTTATATGTGACACTACGGCCAGGTTTTTGTCTTTTCATGTTTTCGACTTCGATCCATTCGAGATTTTGGCTTTAGGAATTTTTGCGTTCGGGATTTTGTCTTTACGGGGTTTTGACTGGGACCCTTCTCAGAGTTACTTTGAATCCCAGCGGACAAAATGATGATAAAGTCCCTTCATTCGTTGAAGGTTATTGGACATGCGCAGAGCAAAAACCGGCTATTTTAATAGGAAAATGCGTATAGGATAGACTGTTTTTTCTCACAGCAACTTTGTTAAAATATTATTTTTACAATTGCATAAATGACTTATTGTATCACTATAATTCCCAAAGCACAACATCTTTTATTTTCTAAACATGTTTTTAACATTTCAGTGAGAGTGAATGAGATTTAGAAGCAGTCACTAATGATTTGAAAAATTCCGGTGATCACCAGTGAGATTTTTCTTCACCTCAAGACTAAAAACATTTTTTTTAATCTTGCCCAGAGCTTTCGGTCCGGATGCATGCAAGAGACGAAATAGTCAGAAACTGATGGAAATGTAATCTGATCATTATTTTTATTGTAATTACGTTAAGCCGTCTCTCGGCTTAAATCGTAAGTGTGTTTAGGGCATATTTGTCACATTTGGAATTAGGGATATTTAAAAAAAAACCTACCCTGTAAATATAAAATCGATCGAAGGTGATTGACCTAACCATAGTTTTACAGTAGCTGTGATTTTGAAAGAATCATAACTAAAATACAATACCTCGTGCATTTAAAAGTGTTGAATAAAACGGCCCACAAAGTAAAGCAATTTCTCCACAATTTTCTTGTATGAGAGAAGTTTTTTAGAGCGAAGAGAAAAAAAAGAAGGCTTCAGATGGTGGTTAATATTGCTAATTTCCTAATTAATGGTGTTGAATTTTCTTTTTTGGCGATGACGAAAACAATCACTTATGCACGTTTTTATTTCTCAAAAGTGATGCGAAATTGCAAAGGCAGAAGTTTTTTTTTATAATAATAAATTTATGGGAATTTTCACTTTTATTCACAAATTTAAAATGATCTTTTTTTCTGGCTTCTTCAATTGTTTACCGAGATTTTAAGACACTTCCTCGTTGGATTTACTTTTCTGCTTCTTTTCGTGAAGAGAAGCTAGTCTGCAATATATGGTTAATTAAAGTTGTGCGCGCTTCAGTAATAAATTCAGATAAGACGGTTATATAAGGCAAGAAGACACTTGGAATTGTACGAATTGTATCAAAGTGAATGAAATTTATTACCTGTTGAAATATCTAGCAGCAGGTAGAATAATATTTTAGCAATCAAAAAATGCAAAGAAAAAAGAAAATATACATTTCGTTGGTTAATTTAAATTGAGTTTCGTGTTCTTTGAGAGATTTCAATGATCGAGTAGGAAGGGTTTAATGTCTTTATTATCTGTGAGACTACAATTTCGTGCAAGAAATATACTCTCGCATTTTTATAATTTGTTGAATAATGATATTTTCTTATTCTCTCTCACACATTGATTTCCTACTTAAGAAGCTGCAGTAGATCAATTATAATTAAAGTGATTAAAAAATTGTTTGCTAATGTTAAAACATTTTACAGTTATTAAAAATTACTTTTAAAAGTATACTTTATAATTAGGATTCTTTCGAAACATTATTTTATCAGGGAATTTCAATAGTTTACTCTATAATAATTTAAAAAATGCACTTTAATTAAGATTATATTTCCATTGTTTAGAAATACTGAATGAATTAATGAATTTATTTGGATGCCAATAGTTTTTTTTTAATTTTAAGACATAATTTTGATTATTCTTTTAAAATACTTAACAAATGTTTAGCAAAAGTAAGTGAAATTTTAGTTCTTTGTCATTTAACACGAAAAGAGGAGAAATAGAGCATTAATGAGCAGAAATTTTATATTTTAATTTATTAATTTTTACAACTTTTTGGGAAATTACTTCTTAAATTTATTTTTCCACAAATTGAACCCATTAAGCACTAAATATTTTCTGTGCGAATAAAAAATCAATAATTTTTGTATACTATTAAATTGTTGTAGCTATTACCATTGATTTCTCAACTAAAGAAAAGGTTAAAGATTTTGCAAGATACGAGAAAGTAATGCGACGTTAAGGATTTCAATGATAATGCGATTTTTTAGAATCCAAGAATGTCGGTTTTATCTTAAAGTGTAAAAAACTTGGGGGACCTGTACCAAATTTTGGCATAAGTACCATGCAAGCGTCAAAGTCTTAAGTTTGAAATGTAGAGGAATAAAAGTTTAGATATTGCCGAGTAATATATCGGTTACTCTGATTCTCGTAGTTCCTTGACCCTTTAGGAACTCTTCTTAGGTCTTTCCCTCATTATTTCGTTCTTAGAAGCGACACTTCTATTTTGTTTTTTTTTTTTATTGAAAATTTTTGTAATTTTCAGAAACAAAGAAAGTGACCGAAATTGCAAATAGGCAAAAATTTGGTACAGTAACCTTAATTAAATAATACCTAAAGTCAATTTTGAAAATTTAAAATTGCCTTATTAATTTGTTTTTAATTTTTTTTGATAAATAATATCGGTTGAAAATAAAAGAATTGTAGAACTCATACGCATAATGCTCATGAGATGAAACTTTAGTACTTTCAGGCTGAATCTAAAGGAAGCACTTATTAGATTTTTTTTCTTATTTGATTTTCATTTACTTTTTCTTATACTATTGTAAAGATTTTTTTTTATTTTTCTTTTTATTTCTTTTTTTTTTTGTTGCTATTTTTTACTTGTTTTTCTTTTTATCACAATTGTAAGAGGGATGATGAACCCTGTTTTTGTGATTGAATAAATAATACTAATACTAATAATATATTTTAAATCAGGAGTTCTAGCATTTTGGAAAGGTACGACACTTCACCGTTTTTTTCTAATATTTGTTTTCTTATTTTTATTCTAAATTGTCTTAATTAATCTAAAATTCAAATTGTTTCCTGAACTATTCTTGTATTTGTTTTAAAAAAAATTGTAGGATGAGGGCTAAATACTTGGTTTTTTTTTAATAAAAGCTAATCTTCGTGCATAATCCAGGGGATTTGTAGAAAATTTCGGACAACTTGCAAAATTGGACACATCTTCTGTTTCTGAAAATTCTAATTCCAGAGAGGTTATACAATGTCAGAAACAAAAGAGCGTAGCCATTAAGAAGGAAATGTTGTAGAAAAATCCTTGAAAAATTTCCAGAAGAGTAAGAAAGTTAGGAAAACTTTGTGTTCGATATAAGACACAAAGCAATAATTTTAGAGAAAACATATTTGACTTAACTACTTTTTATGATTTCAAGCACTTTCAAAGGGTATTTGTTCACAGTTTTACAGACAATGGATTCCGGGGTGACATGATAACTTCTTTTCGATAGTTTTAACTGTCGATTCTAAAAAAAATTTAAACAATAGCTGGGGTGACATGATAACTAATTTTCGATAGTATTGACTGTCGATTTCGAAAAATTTAAACGATAGCTATACTTTTTGTAGCTGAAAAAGACAATTTATAAACAATCGTATTCTTTTAAGAATGTCATAAACGGCCTAATGATGTGTGAATTGAATAGTCGTCATTGACTTAATCTAAGAGATAGAGATTTATCAATACTATCGATTCGATAGTATCGGAAAGTTATCATTCCATCCCTGCGCTTTTTGTAACTATTGTAGATATTCATTAACGGTCACATTCTTTTAATAATGCCAGATGAAATAGTTCAACAATGCATAAAAAGTCGAGATTCACTTAATCTGATAGATTATATTTACTGATATTATCGATTGGATAGAACGGAAAGGTTATGATTCTATAATCCCGGAACCGTCTATATTACAAACAGTGTGTAGAACATCTATCAAATATAAGTCTCAACGGTCACTGAACTTAAATTCTTTGCATTAAACAATTGCAAGAATGATTTATTTAAATAGTGTAAATCTATGAGAAAATAATTTGAAATTCAACATTGAAATCAAGAAGGAAAATGTAGGAAAATATTACCAAAATCGACGCAATGTCAAACTTTTTGTGCGTCACTTCGAGCAATAACTTTGTATGAGGCCATTTACACCGCCGCATTGGATTGAGATTGAATTGTCCCAAAATCGGTTTTTGGGACAATTCAATCAAAATCTAATACGACAGTCTAAATGACCTCAATGAAATCGTTTAGATTGCGACCTTAGATTAAGACTTAATTATTCCAAATCCGATTTTGGAACAGTTCAATCCCAATCTAATGCGGCGGTGTAAATAGCCTCTATGACTTCCCGTGAAGCGAACATCTATACAACATCCATCGGGCTGTTTTAGGAACATAAGCAATAATTCATTTTTGGTGATAATCCAGGTATCAATTCCTAATAATTTCTTCCTCTTTTTTTTGCTTTTTTTTCTTTCACAATAATTGTGAATTGTAATTATTGTAAAAGGCATGACCCTATTATTGTGAATAAATAGTAATATTTAATAATAATAATAATGATAATAATAATAATAATAATAATAATTTAATAAATGAATTGTCCAAAATCGTCCAATTTACGTATGATGTATAGAGCGATTGATAGAAACGGGCTAACTGTTTATTTCCGGATAATATAATCTGCACTGAGAAAAAAGGGTATAATTAGGGTAAATTAAGCTAATTCAAAACCTGCTCCAAATGGAAATTTTTCGCTATTCCAAATGGAAACATCATTGTTTTCACGATAAATACAGTACTAAATTATTATATTTATTAATTTTCTATACCACAGTTTCATTATTTAGTTAATTTTGCTCCAAATAAAACGAAAATCCATTCATATTCACAAATTTTAATTTGTTAATTTCTCAGAAAAATTAAAAGTGTAGCTTTTCACCATTGAATTTTTAATAGATCGACCATGTTTTCCAATGAAAATCACAATGACGTGGCTGTTGTTTATTCGTTTTGTTTAACATTTAATGTCATATTTCTGGTTAATTTTAGTTAAATTAAGTGCAAATTTTTATTGTTAACGGTATGTGAAGTTTTTAAATGAAATAATTAAGGGAAGAGCACCAGCGATCGGCAGTGTTCCTCGGATCTTCAGGTTATTACCATATTGTTGCACCAATTCAAACGAATTTTTAAAAATTATTGGCTACTTTTTACCATTTAACTATCACAGGAATGCAGCGCATTAGCTCAGATTTAATTTATAAAATCAATTTTCCGTGAGACACCTGATTAAATTCGTGACGATCCGAGGTACTTTTTATCAAGTTATTATAAAAATATAAAATTCAAATGCACAGATATAGTTAAATTGATCACTAATATATCGATTAGCATACACAAAAATACCAAATAGTATTTTGAGGCTTATATTTCCAACTAAATATCGGGCATGTCTCTTAACATTCCGATCCGAGATGCTTTTCCCTTACCTATTTCGTGAACAAAAAGTGTTTTTCTGAAGTGTCTGCTAATGCTTCAATAGGAAACTCTGGAAATATAATTTTTTTGGAGAGATTTTCCTATTGTTTTAGATGGGGAAGGAGAAAAGACCAGGAATAAGAACAAATCCTGCACTCAAGAGCAACTCAAAAAGATTTTGGAAGCCTTTCGTCGCGGTTTCACTTACACGGTTTGTCTCCAATTAGAAACTTTCCCTTGTCTCCATTTGGATTAATATGTTTCCAATAGAAGCATTTTACATTTGTGCATTTTTCTTGTAATTATGAAGTATATTTAAAGAAGTTTCACTAAACTGTAACATTCTAGAAGAGTAAAAGAGAAAAAATGTAATTCTCTTCAGAAAAAATATGAACTTAATGTGTTGAATCTTCTGTCAAAGTTAAAGCGTCTGGAAATTGTTTTGAATTAGGACATTTACCCTAACTTTTTTCATCAAAACTGTATTTTTTTAGGTATAAAAATATATCAACATTTTTTCATGTTAATTTTACACATTTTTAGGGGTAAAATTAACGTGAATAAGTGTAATTTGAAGCCCTAATACACATAAAAAAGAATATTTAGGGGAAAGAGTGCTACTTTCGGACGACTCAAGCTTCGGACAATTCATTTTTTTCTCTATGTTTCTTGTGGATTTCACTCATAACTCTTTTCTGAAAATATGAGGCATTGGACTAGTTATTGAATATAATATTATAATGGGGCAAATTCATTTATAACACATTGAAAATAATGATTTATGCGAAGCATAAATCGTCCGAAGGTAGCGCGCTTTCCCCTAGACCGTTTACACTTTAGACCTATTTCAGATCAATATCGTAGGGTAAAATTAACATTTCCGTAATCTTATTTTAATATTTAAGGATTTCTTTCAGTTGTAAAATCTTGCTCACAATTTTACTGAGAAGGAATTCTGGTTTCTAGGGTTGTTGTGAATCTTTCAGAATCTCTTCTTCCTTCTTCGTATTTTCCACCCCCAATTCAATCCTTATTTGTCCAATTGGTATTTGAGTTCTCGAGTTTCTAGAAACGTTTCTCAATCAATTGAAAAGGGTTTATCTATATGACTTACCGCTTGTCTTTTTCTAACACTTAGGATTGTAGGAACTTTACTTATTTTTGCACTCTGAATATGAGGCCCTATTTGTTAGTTTTCCAGGGCAAATTTCTCTTGGTTGATGATAAAAGAAAATCATCATCAAATCTTACCTTTTGTCCTCTATAATTAACACTGCAATTCCGTGTGACTTGAAAGTGATTTCCATGAATAAGATCAACGAGATACAATGCAGTAAATAGAAGAAGTAACATATTTCTTCCTTTCCTCTCTGCTGCCATTCAAAGAGAATTTTCCGCACAAATAACTAATTAATTAACACTTCTTTTGAGATTTTACATGTTTCTTTTCTTGTTGTTGTTGGTTTATTCTTCTTCCGAAAAAAGAGCTTCGCGATTTATATGGTTCTTTGTATGCTGCACGCAGGGTCTTCCTTGGCCTAAAGCACACAATTCAAGGTTTGATGAAAAATTTGTTTTTTTTTTTTTGAGAATTTCCTTGTACACTATGAATGTAAAAAAAAATATCACGGGGACTCTACGAGGTTGGTATTTGGGTAGATGATGATGGAACAATTGGGCACCATTCTTCGCGTGAAGTCACAAGAAGACTGGATTTTAGAGAGCAATTTGATGATGTTGTGATGTTCTTTTGCTATGTGCAAGAAGAAAATCAAGCACTGTAGAGAGCCACCGTTAACTTCAGCACTCACTGCAGAACCACTCTTGGCCAAGATGCTGATGGCATCTGCATGCTGTTGCACTCAAACTTGTGCTATGGGATGTGATCAATAAATTGCCTTTTGGAGGTCAACACAAATTATTTAACACAGAAAAACATCCACATGCCCCCTAAAGAAATTGCAATATTGGTTTCTTTTCCTTCACTCCATTTAAGAAAAAAAAAAAGATGAAAACACTGAAATTGTGCACAGAAAGTGGATGGAACTCTTTTTATTTTTCGGACCGATAAATCAGATGATGGAACACAATAGTACCACTCACAGAGGTGTTGCAAGAGAATTGGAGAATGGAAGGAAATTTAATTGGGTATCCTCTCCGCAATTTCCACTCCTCATCACCAACAGATCAAAATTTGCACTGATCACCTGGGTGCGAGAACCCATCCGAAGAAGCTACCACCTGAATCAGCGGAACTTGTGCGATGTGATGTGGAAGGCAACGCGATGAGTACTGAAAATGTTGCAGAGAGCAGCATAAAAGAATAGCGCCAAATGAATTTCACGCCGAAGAGTTGTAATTTTCGAAAGTGTGGGTGGTTTGGTGGAGCTCTAATGGTCATTAAGTGGGTTTGTACTTGGGCTGCAAGTGTTGCTGGTCAATTGTCCACTTTGCATTCCACCTGGTGGAGTTCCTCTCTGGATAGGTGATTGTGATTTGAAATCGAGGGGTAGCTCTCTCTCTCTCTCTCCATTGAAAGTAATTTAAAGCATAACGATTGCAACCCTTTTTTGCGAAATAATAGCAATTCAGCATTGAAATTGTTTCATCAGATACTAAATATTTCACTTAGATTTTTAATTGATTCACCTGGGCCCATTTGCATCATCAATTAATGATCATTTTATTCGCACTGATTCATTGAAATTATCAGGTAGTTGAACGATAAGGCTTTTAATTGTCAGATAAAAGTAATGGGATATGCAAGAGTGCTTAATGGATGTAGATAAGTTTTCATACTTGCAACAATGTATGATTTATTCAGTTGATATTTAGATTAAATTCCCTAATAAAATGCGCATTAAATTTTTCAAAAAGTATTTTCTCCTCTGTACCAGCTTGTGAAATTCTCTTAAGAACAACATTATAGAACCATATAGGGGAAGGCTTTCAGGCTTCGCACATATAGTGGCTTCTAACACTTTATATTTTTTTGTCAAAGGCGGTCCGGAAATCGTCGAAAGTAGAAAATCACTCAGGGAAAATGCGTCAACTTTTTCCAGAGCTTTCGGCTCCAAGGCTTCATCAGTTGAAAAACGGGCCTTCCACAGTGGACATTATTGAAGGTCAATGGTCGCCATGGTCACATTGAGCTTCAATAATTCAAAATGGCGAATTTTCCGGTCATAGGTAGTGCTTGCACACTTAGAGAAATCCGAAAAAGTTAAAATAACATTGCGGAAATGTTAATTTTACCCTGCATTATTGATTCAAAATCGGTGTAAATATTACCCTTTTTAGGTGTATTGGGAGTTAAAGTTACATTTTTTCATGTTAATTTTACCCTTAAAAAGGTGTAAAATTAACATTTAAAAAATGTTGATATATTTTTACACCCAAAAAGTGTTAAAGTTATGAGGAGAAAAAGTTAATCCCACCCTCTTTTTTCTCAGTGGACGAAATGTTCGCCTGGACTACCTCTAAAACATAACCGAAAACCATTAAAAAAGAGTAGGTTAATTTTGATAAAACCCAAAAAATCATGGTTTTTAGGTGATGAAAGCGAGGTGGGGGAGAGAAAATACGTCTGGAGATATTGATATTTTTTTATTGGGGGTCATTGGAGACCGGAAGTTGATATCTTTTACCGTTTAAGCTCCAGGAGATTTTGTCCGGTCATAATCCAATTTTCCACTTCTTTGAAATTGGATAAGTGCTGCCAAACCATGTGCAATCGACCGGTACAAGTGATTATCGGAAAAGGACAAGTCTAAAAAATACAGCGGGGGTGGTAGTACATCCTATTTTAGCGTTTTGATATTGCTCTGGACTATATAGAAGTGCAATGCAAGGGAACGCAATCGCGTTACAATATCACTCATTCGTGCTTTTTGACCGATTATGATCGTTTTTCGAGCAATACATGATCCAAATCGATTAAAAGTTGTTGGTACCGTAAGACCGTCTTCAGACTAGAGGTTTAACCCAGTTCCCGAGGATCTCAAAACCTTAAACAGCAACCGATTTTATTGATTTTTCAAAATGTAATAGGTCATTTGCCCTTAATAGTCCAATCGTAAGTCAAAATTTTCCAAAAAATCTTGACTGATAAGAAATTAGAGAAGTTAAGCCATATGGCTAAGCCTTAGGTCTGAGGCCCATATAAGTGTGAGTGACTTTGTCCTTTACGGGTGACTTTGACATCCTCCTGTTCGTAAACTTTTCTTTAATTCTAACGTCTAAGAATGATTCTCACCGATCAGACATGGTCCAATTTTAGCATCTCATAATACATAATTCGTTGTTAGTCTCTTCAAGTGATGAGCAGTGTCTTCTTCCAGCAAGTATTTCTCTGTTTTGACGATTTTAGTCATTTACTAGAAGAAAGCTTTAATGTTTTGGGTTGAGAATAATCAAATAATACCCATTTGTCATCACCTGTATCACTTCAATGCTAAAATTTCTTTTTTTTGATACCGCAAAGACAAAATTTCGGAAGTGGATTTTTCAAATTATTGCCTGTTTTTAGTCCACACATGCGGTACCCATTTTCCTTCATTTTAATTTTTTCAATGGAATACAAATGCGTGAAACTGAGGCCCGTTTAATGTCCCCGAAAGCTAATTTTATAATCTTCATCCAGAAACAGTTACAGATCGGCACCATTAATTGTTTTTGGTCTTTTGGTTCTTTATGCCAAAATCACCATTTCTGAAGCATTTAACATCTTATCATATATCATCAAATGACTTAGGGTAAAGTGGTACAAGTTGGACAATCAGTGGTACAAGTTGGACAGGACTTTTTTTCTTGATAAATTTAGTACTTCATTATTATTTGTATATTTTTAATGCTTTAGTTTTATAATTTGGTTCCTTGTGCTTAAAAAAATAGTACTGTGTATATATTTATCAAGAAAAAATCCCTGTCCAACTTGTACGGGCGAATTTTCCAACTTATAACATTATGTCCAACTTGTATAACTTTACCCTATCTCTTTAACTTAAATGAACAAAAGTCCGAAGATGTAAGCCAGCTACATGTGTGACTAGCGCCATCTGTGAACGGCGGATTTCAAGTTGAGGACCTTGTACCTTGTATGTTGTGGCACTTGTGATACTTGAAATTTTTCGTTGGCTTTTGATATTTTATGAGACTACCGGATCTCTTATGTTAAGCTTTGAGAACGTCTGTAGTTCTAGGAAATTGTTGGTCATTTAACGATCTTCAAGTTTTTCTTAATGAAGAACTAAATCAGTTAGAATTTCACTTATGGCTCGCTATGTATGAATAGACTTTGCCTGGATTTCAGGAAAAGTCAGGTTAAAAAGGGTTTAGGGATCGTATTTCTCATCCGATTGGTATCATGTTTGGGTTCGTTAGAAAGGTCTTGGAATTTTCTATAAAACTGAACCAGTTTCAATTGGTTCTGAAACGATAATGAACTGGTTCATAACCGATAAGTAATTTGTATTCGAAATTCAATTATATTACTCCTAAAGTGTATTTTGGCCAATGTTTTGAGTGATTTATAAATCGGTTCTATACCAGAAATGAACCGGTTATGAAACGATAAGCAATTTTTTCGAGTTTTGAGTGATTTTATGAATCGGTTGATAATGGGTAAACAGTAAATGTTGCGGAAATACTTTTGAGGTGTAACATCTAAGTCACGAGTTCGAGCACTTCGCAAAGCCTGGGATGCTTTGCTACCCCTTTTAAAGCTATATTCAATATCTATTTAATTTACCAGAGTTATGGATTTTCTTATGAATGATTATGATTATAATTTTCTCTTTTTCTATAAAAAATTAATTTATTGTTTAGATCTAAGATATCTTGTACTGAATTCAGTGTTTCTTATGACAAAAAAAGCGTTCTAACTTCGGTTAAGCAAAGTAATTTATAGGTACTTAAGCTATATTTAGGCATATTAATCATTCTTAATTATTTTAGTGAAAGTAGTTTTAAATGAAACATATAAATAGCCATTAATGTGCTACAGAATTACCATATTCCATTTTTCTAAATATCCATTTCGACTCGTGTGGGAATTGTTGACCCCTCGATCTTATGTTCAACATTTTCCAAATAGTTCAATTGATCCAATTTTAATCAAAAGTGTATCATATGTTTGTGGGAAAACAAAGAAGATGGAAAACAGTGATGGGAATCGCAACACATTAAATTGCAAATTGTTCGAAAGGCTTCTTTTCTTTTCTTTTTTTTTTAAAAAAGCCACAAAGATCTTTTATAGATCTTGATGAGAGAGTGTGAAATTAATACCATCTCTCTCACTTTGATCTTTTGGTCTTTTTGCGAAATTTTCAGCGGAAGGAAAAGATGCTGTGGGTGTCAGGGAGGATATCCATCATCGTCAAAGCGTGATATGTCTGAATTTTCATCAAGTCCCAGAGAAGTAAAATAAATATGTGCAAATCAGATTTTTCGTGCATCGAACCGTGTCACCAATTCATAATTGGATCGTTTTTTTTTAGACTTTTTCAAATTGTGTGTCTGCGTTAGTGCGTTGTGCGTTTTGAATGAACATTAGTTGAGCAGCAACAAAACTTATTAGATGGAGTCCAACATGGTGAACAATTGTTGACCATAAAGTGGCCTTTTTGCACACAAACACGATCATCAAATGATCTCTGGTCCATAAACTAACTAACTAAATCATTTGTGGGAAGAATATTTTCACTCTTGTGCATCGTAAATTGCAGGCAAACTTTTACTCTCGTGGTCATCATTTTGTGTACAATTGTAACACAGAAATTGCATCAATTTTGCCCTGAATTGGCAAACACAATGCCTATAAAAACGTCCAAACAGTGGACAATTATGCTGGAAATTGAGGTAAAAAGTTATAACATTTTTTTGAGTTTATTGCCTTATCAGTTCAGTCAACTTTTTATTTTAAAAAAAGGGGTAGCAAAGCGTTTCAGATTTGCAATATGCTCGAATTAGTGACAGTGATGATATGCTTTGAAAATTGGTTTTTCATTGATTGTTTAGATAAATAAAGTTGTTTAGCAGATGAACAATCTCGGAGTAAATTATCGCACTCGCGAGTTCTCACACAATAACAATATCCTTTACAGAGGAACTAGGTCTTCTCGCAAACGAGATCTCTAAACATTATTGATATCAGTCCAGTTCCATACATTATGAAATTAAGCGCAGATAAGTTTAGGGGAAAGTATTCTCCTATCGAACGTTCATGTCTTCAAATAATGTGAATTTCCTTTTATTTTTCCTGAGAGACTTTACACATAATTATCACGTAATTATCAATAATTGATAATAAGCTAATTAATATTTAATTGAAATGTGTAAAGTCTCTTAAGGGGTTACATGGGTCTTTCAGGTCAAAAAATAGGCTTTTTTTGATAATAATTTATTGTGTCGAAAATATATTAAAAATTCCAACTTTTGGGATATGAAAGAGTGACTTTAGAACAAAATTTTAAGAAAAAAAATTTTGAAAAATGTTGAAAATGCGACCGTTGCTAGCTGATTTTTGGAACCATGCCTCAAAAAACAGACCTTGCGGTAGGCAGGATTTCTCCCAGTAAGTACATCTGAAATCAAAAAATCAAATATACTCTGTTAGAGGATTAGTTGAACCCCTGGGGATGAACAAAGGATTTTCGAAAAAAACAAAATTTGGATTTTTGGTAAAAGTTTTTTTTAAGTATCAATTTTACCCTATTTTTCAACACATTTTGTATTGTAAATATGGTTTTGATTAAAGTAAGTGCAAATCATTCGTTCAAACAGTAGATGAAACTTCTCAAAACAAGTATGTAAAATTTCAGAAAGATCGGTTCAGTAGATTCTGAGTAATCTTGACTACCGCAATGTAAAACGCTGTTTTGAGTAAAAACGTGTTTAAAGTTTTACAACAATATGCGCGCGGGCAAAATGCATAACTAAAACTGCTCTACCTCCGAGAGTTTCACTCCGATTGACTTGAAATCTCAGAAAATATTTTTCAAATGCTATACTATAATATAAAAAAAAATAAAAAATTGCTTTTTTTAATCTGAGAGACTATGTAACCCCTTAAGAAAAATAAAAGAAAATTCACATTATTCGTAGCCATGAACGTTCGAAGGAATACTGCTTTTAGAAGAAAGTGTAGCATCTACCCCATCTACCAGAACACTCAATATTGACGGTTCATTTTGCAGAGGGTATTACTGTTATTACATATGTTTTGAGGAATTGATTTTTTAAATTCAATTTTTTGAAAACAAACTTGCGGCATACCAGTTCAACTGCAATAATTAAAATTATTAACCCATTCCTTACCATGGTATTATACATCATACGCAAATTGAGTAATTTTAATTGATTTATTCCTGGGCAACTGATACTCGAATTGCTGTCGGGAATAAATTTTTAATTACTTTAGTCCTTCAGTTACTTGGAAAAAATAGCCCAACAAAGATGGAAATACATTTTGTTGTTCTTTCTACCTTCGCGGAAAGTTATGCAAAATTTTTGCTCAAAATGGCGGACGGAAAATTCGACATCCCATCGAATTTGTTAAAATTGGCCTTCATCGTCTTTCTTGATTTGAATTCTGGTTGCCAATTTGTTTTCTTGGATAGTTAAACTATCTAAATCAGTAGAGTTTGTAATGAATTAATCAATGTAAAGAATATAAATTCAGTGACCGTTGACGTGTGTTTGACAGCGGCTCCCCGTGCCCCCATAATAAATTTAAAAAATTTCTTTTCAAATAAAAACCTTCTTAATCCGTAAGAAACTAATACCAAAATATGGACATTCTATACCTCAAGTATTTCTAGTACATTGACTGAATGGGTTAAAGTATTTAAGAGTTTATGTCTTAAAATAAAATATATTCTAAAAACTAACTTACTTTGTCAAAATTTTATTGTAAATTTTAAATTGATTGTAGAATCCAAAGGAACCCGAATTGCTGTCGAGAAAGGTTGTTCATTTAACGAATTTAATGAATTTAATTACAAAGGTGGTGGCCTAATAAAGAGTGAAGCTTATTTTTCACTTTTCCTTGTAAAAATTTTGCAGATATTGCACCGCGACTTAAATAAATTTGCTCGTAGTTCTTGTACTATTTCGGCGAACATTATGCAATATGTATTTTTAGATAGCTTTAGATACACGATTTCGAAATATATCAGACTTATAAGTAAATTCTCTTTAGGAAAAAACTTGCCAATAGTCTTCAGTGTCTCTATGGAAAAATGAAATGTCGAGAGGCCCCTGACAGGGGACCTCGAAGTGCTTGCAACTTGCAACCCGGGTGCTTACAACTCATAATGCGTGAAAATGCGATTGTGTGTTGAATTTTGGGAGTAAAGGATCCGCAAATTTATCTATTTTGACTGTTAAGAAAAATTTAGTCGATGCGATTCTTTACTTTACCCCTAAAGTTCAACTTAAAATCGAATTTTCACGCATTCCGAGTTGCAAGCACCCCGAAATGCAAACATTCCGGACCGGATCTCTGGGCTCTGGATGTCGGATCTAGGCTTTATCATTGCTCATTTGCACATACCCTTTTCTACTCCTTTGAAAGGAATGGTCAAAAACCTTTAAGTTATTAAAAGAATAACTTAACCGCGTTTGTAATAAAAGTCATTAAATTTGTTAAATTCTTCTGCATTTTGAATGAAAATTTGAAATACTTAGGGGAGACCGGGGAGGTTTGGGACACTTTTTCATGTTTTAACTTTGAAACAGTATTTCAAAAAAATCACGATAGTGTATTACAATTTCATGCGGTCTATAGGATACTTATGAATATTGACTTTATAAAAAGTAAGTACTCGATAGAACTTGGAAAATAGCTGAATTTTCTTGGAGAAGATAAAACATTTAACTTGACGCTTTGTCCCGATTTGGGGTAGTATGGGACGTAAAAGGGGAAGTTCGGGATCAGACTAGAGATTTAGCCTAGTTCCCGAGGGTCTCAAAATCCTAAGTAGCGAGAAATTTTATTGCTTTTTGTTTTTGAGAACCTAATAGGTTATTTATCTAAAAAGATTTTTTTCAAAAAATATTGATTGATAAGAAATTAGAGCAGAAAATCCATATGGCTATGTCTCAGGTCTGAAGCCTGTATAAGATTGTAAATGTAAAGAATCTTAGATAACTCGTAAAAATCTTGAATTTTTAAAATTAAAAAATATTGTAACTTCCTCATCACATAATCAGCAATTCTTATAACGTTATGATAACATAGGCTATTCAAGAATTGGTGATTCACTTAACAAGTATGTTATGACAATTGCTGATCCTAGCGACAGTATTTAATACATGAAAAACTGTCATTAAAATCGATTTGGAAAACACGATTTTAAAGGGAAATAAGTGGAATGGACTGAAAATGATAACTTATATGGTCCTAATGGAAAATTATAGAAATCCCCCGAGGACCCCAAGTTACACTT
Organism: Phlebotomus papatasi; assembly: GCF_024763615.1. Taxonomy (NCBI): domain Eukaryota; kingdom Metazoa; phylum Arthropoda; class Insecta; order Diptera; family Psychodidae; genus Phlebotomus; species Phlebotomus papatasi. The sequence goes on from NC_077223.1 coordinate 81,081,179, forward strand.
TCTAACCGTTTGACCACTAAATCTAACAACGTACGAACAGATGGACAAATAGTGAAGGCAAAGAATCAAAATTCCTATGCTACTCAAAATCTACGGGTTATTATATTCACTATTGCCCTCTCCGTGAAGTTATCGAGCAATGTAAAAAATGTAATCATCAATTTTCCAACGACTTTTATGACTTTTTGTCCACCATGCTTAAAAAGAAGTTCTCATGAACTTTTGTTAATTGACCATTCTTGTTAATCAAGGCATCAACATCTCCCACTGGGACTCTACACTTTGCCAGATTTATGGAATCCTCCGCTAAACCCCCTAATTTTGTGTGTTTTTGCAATTCCAGAAGAGAAACTCATGGCGACTTCCGCGCCAAAAATTCTAATTGTGCGGATAAAAAATAGAGTCGAAAAGCTCGGAGATTTAGGAATTGTTTTTTTTTTTAGCTCATTGTTCTCTTCACGCCCTGTGAAAAATTGAATTTTTAATTGAAATCTCCACTTCCCCAATTTAATTGTTTTGTTCCATGCCTTGACCATGGTACTACATTTAACAATGTGTCGTTTGCGAATTTTTCGAGTCACTCATTTGCATATTTTCTCCCTTTTTTTCTGTTAAAAGTCTTAATGGCTTTCTGGCAACTGGAAAATTAATTATGGGTGATGGATTTTTAAAAATTTCTGTTTAAAAGCCAAAAAGCAAGGAAGCGAATCAAGATATTTAAAAAGCTATTCAAGCAATAACATAATTTCTATTTGGTATCAAATTGCAATGTGAGGTTATTGAAAGGTGACATAACGTAGAAAAAAGATATACTTGGATAGCCAAATGTTTTGTTCAGTAGAGGTTTTTGTTGCTTTTATTTTCTGAGGTCTAATAAACAAATTAGTGAATATTTTCATGGGAATGCATATCTTTTACATACTAAAATCTGTCCTTCTTGATTATGTTGGAAGCGTCTTTTACATAACCACAAATTACCGTTTGATTTTTAAATTTATAGAAATAAGAATGTAAAAAAAACTGTAATATGTTTTCCCACTGGATATATTTAGTCGTTACTTATTAAAAAATTCTACTTTATACAATCTAAAAAATTGACTTACAAGTTATAGCACATGTAAATATCTTTTCTAAATGTATCTTTGTTCCGACTTAGGTCGAGGAATTATCTAAATACAGAGGCTCAAAGTATAAAATTTTTAAATATTCATATTTTGACGATCTTTATTTTCTAATCCTGAATTTTGAAACCTAAACGAAATGCCTCAGTAACCATTAAAAATGGTTGAGGCTTTTATTTTATATGTAATATTTATTTACTCTTACATACCTAATAAAAAAATAAACGAAAAGTGCATTAATTAATTTAGTTTTTTTATTTTTTCATCTTTGCAAAAACAGTTTTTCAGATTTTCAAATAATATCCTGTTATAAACAAAAACATTGCTTTTCTTTTTGTTTGTTCATTAGATCTCATTGCCTAACGATAGCGCTGTCTTTTTTGTAATGGTTTCGATAAAAGAAGATCTCCGTAGTTCAGTATACATGAAAATTTCAAAATTTTGAACTTGGAGCCCCAGTATCCAGACAATCCTGTGACCTACATCAAAATATATATATGTTCTGAAAAGGCCTTGACATCGGCTAGAACATACTAAAATTTCAGCTCAATCGGATGAGATTTTTTTTGACAGTTATTCAAAATGGCGGACAGAAACGTCAAATCGAGATGGCGACCATACCATCTTGTAGATCTCGGTCATTATATCTTAAATTCCTCAAAAAATTGGATAATTTTTAGCCAAATACTTCTATAATAAAGTTTTAGAAAGATCATTATATTCAATTTTATAAGATAAATCATGCATTCTTACGGCGTTATCACACTTGCACATTAAAATTTTAGTGTGATTCACATTAATTGTCGCTTGTGAGCGTCCAAATATGTTATTTGTGTCTTTGAGTCACTTAATATTTGGGGTTTTTCTATTGATTGATAAAGAAGTGGACTTGGCCTGCAAAAATAAGTTTAAATTTACCTAAAGCAAAAATATTTTTCACATTAAAAAATTAAAGAGAAAATCGCATTAATTTTTCGCATTAATGCTATAAATCAATTCATATCAAATTTTGCGGGCCAAGTCTACCTTTTTATCAACAAATAGATCAAATTTTGAATATAGAATCAAATACACAAATTACACATTTGGACTCTCACCAGCGACAATTAATGTGAATAATATTAAAATTTTAATGTGCAAGTGTGATAACACAGTTAGGAAGATAATATATAGTGAAAAAAAAGTATTTTAATAAAAATAATGAACAAAATCGAAATGGATTATTCTAGCCAGATAAATGTAGAATAGATTTGGGCAATTTACTACTCTGATATCGATTTAGGAATTGCACCTTCAGATAACTTTTTCACGGAGCCGTTTTTTGACAAAATACCTATACTAGTATTTCATTGACTATTACTGAAATTACAAGAATCCTTTTGAGAATCATTATACCTTACTTGGTACATAACATATCCCTATATATTTGACATGGTGACCGGATCGGCGAAGACTATCAATAAGTGCTAGAATTAATAAAAATCTCACGAACAATGAAACCCAAAGAAGCCCAAAATGTTTCTTTTGTGCACTTTACGCATGGAATTTAACCTATTGCTCAAATAAGATATTATATTGTTGGAAAGTAGCACCATCATAAAAAGTTACAGTGCTCGCTTTGTAATCCGGATGATTGGGAGACAATATGACAGATGTCTCCTTTAATCCGGATAGATTTTTTGAATTTCTTCAACGTTTCGAAAATATATTAGAAGGTTTTTTTTCTTGAATTAGAATAAAGGATTTAAAGAAGCTTTAAAAGACATAATTGGGCACTTCTACGCTATTATACTTCATTTATTAAACAAAAACATCACAGGATAATTCATTTTCATTGCTGAACACACATGCATATGTGACCCGACATGCCATTAAAATTATTTTAATTTTTAATGTCGATAACTCGTCCGGATTAGAGAGCGGGCACTATACTTTTAGCATTTTGCACTTATTTTCAGACAGAATGTAAATATTATATATAAATAAGTCTTTACAAAAAAAATTTGAGCAAGTTCAGATAAACAAAAAAACAATAAAATTTTGTTTTTTATAAAATATTATATATTATAATATTTTATTATTATATATTATAGGAGAGACTGGGGCAAAAAGTCACAAAACGGATACTTTATTTTTTACAAGTTACTCGAGCGCTTCAAAAAATTCTAATTAGCGCAGTTTTATAGGAAATTTACCGCTCTACAATTTTGTGAAAATAATTTTCCTCTATTTTGTAAGGAGATACGTTTATCGAGCCAATTTCTAAATGGTAATTTTGTGACTATTCTCAAAAATGCTGGGGCAAATAGTATCAGACATTGGGTATTATCATATTTTGATTCGCTTTATTACGGGATTCAATTTGAAAAAATACCTAGAGGACATATTTTCATAGAAAATTTATTCATCTACACCTTTGTAAAACAGCGTTTTCTCTGTGAGAAAAGTGAGAAAATGAGAAAAGCGCTTTTTAAGCTATTTTAGAAAAAAAAAAAACACAAAAAAGACTGCAAATCGTTTGACCAATGCAAACAACAAGCGGCGAGACATGATAATAACGTTTCTTTTCGCCGTGAGAAATTGCTTCGCTTTTTGTTACTTTTTGCTCTATACCTTTTGTTACTTTTTACCCCAAGTGGCCATTTTTAGTAAAAGGGTTTCTGGAAAAAAAGAACCTTTGTGAAATTCTAAAATAGATAGAGGATTCGTATTCAAAGAATCCATATTATTTAGAAAATATTCACCAGAGTGCATCAATTTTGGAAAATAAGTAGGTAATAATTGTTATCTTTTGCGAGGAAAATATTTCAAAAATAGGGCTAAGAGTTTCGATATTTTTTATTTTCTAAATTCCTTGTTCAAATTCTAAGAAACTTACGACATTGAAGAAGGTCTATGGAGGCTATCTATAGAAAAAAATTTGAGCCGCTATCTTTTTTACCTTGGAAGATATTGAATTTTGAATTTTTCGATTTGTGATTTTTTGCCCCAATCTCCCCTATATTTTATATAAATTTGGGTTATTAAAATAAAATTAATGTGTTTAATGTGATGATTCTTTTATTTGGTTAAAATGGTTAAAATCACCATTTCAGCGGTCTCATCCGATTTTAAGTATTCCTGTAACGGAAATTAAATTTCAAATTAAATCATTCGATATTCGATATATCGTGTAAATTTTAGTACAGAAATATCGATATCTGTCTGTCAACATAACCTCACTTTTGTAATTTTGTTTAGGAAGGTGACGAAGTGTTTTTGTTGATAATTCTTAAGAAATTTAAGTGAAATTCAGTGCTTTTCTCAAGAAAATTCTATTCGAACTTTAACACAAAATGGTAAGCACCGTAAGCACCCAACAAACCTAAAGCAGACCCAAAAATTCACTGAAAAAAGTGTAATATTTACAATCGGCGCTGGGAGAGGTTATGCCAGTGTTTTATTTGCCTTGTCATTGACTTCCAGGCTCGTCGTTATGATTCCCGGACGACAATCTTTTCCCCCGAGGGGCGTCTGTATCAGGTAGAATATGCCATGGAAGCAATCTCGCATGCAGGAACATGCCTGGGGATTCTGGCCAAGGATGGAATTCTCTTGGCGGCTGAAAAGAGGAACACGAATAAATTGCTAGATGGGGCGATCTTTTCGGAGAAGATCTACAAACTTAATGATGATATGGTTTGTTCAGTGGCTGGAATCACTTCAGATGCTAATGTCCTGACGAATGAACTGAGAGTTATTGCCCAGAGATATCAATTGAATTATGGAGAAGCGATGCCGTGTGAGCAGTTGGTCTCCTACCTCTGTGACATCAAGCAGGCTTATACTCAGTACGGAGGGAAGCGCCCCTTTGGCGTGTCCATCCTCTACATGGGCTGGGATAAGCACTACGGCTATCAGCTGTATCAATCAGATCCCAGTGGTAACTACAGTGGCTGGAGGGCCACGTGCATTGGCAACAATTCCGGAGCAGCCGTTTCTGCCCTCAAGCAGGAGCTGAAAGAGAATGAGATCTCCCTGGCAGAAGCTCAGGATTTGGCAGTGAAGGTGCTGAGCAAGAGCCTGGATATGACCAAGTTGACCTCGGAGAAGGTGGAGATGGCAACGCTGACCAGGGAAAATAGCAAGACGGTTATCAAAATCCTCTCAAATGCAGATGTGGATGCCCTGATCGCCAAGTACGAGAAGATTGAGGCGGAACTGGAAGCGGCCAAGAAGGAGAAACTGGCTCAGAAGTAATCCAATGCACAGCTTTTTTGTATTTTTTGGTCTCCAATAAAATGTTCGAAGAAAATCTTCTTTATTTGCTCGTAGTTGTTTTAGGGATTCACTGCTATTGCAATCCATTGGAAATTTGTAAGATCACAAAGGGGATATTTAGTTTAGCGTCTGTACCTACCTACGTATTATGTAGCGCAAGAATTGGTGATAAAACTCAATAAATTCTATGGTTTCGAAAAAAAAACACGATAAAAATGAAGTTACAGTGTGCATTGTATATCTAGCAACGAGATATTGCCAATCTTGCCAATAGATTACCCGGGTAAATGAAAAGTGAGACATGCTAGATCTCCTGTGTCTTCCTGACCCCTTTAAATTTAGCTTCTTTGTCCGTATCCAAAATTTTGAGTCAAATTCTTCATGACCAAATAATTTAAATTCCAAAATTTTCACTACCCATTTCTTGATGACCATTGAATCCCAAAATTGTGATTATCTAATATTTAAATACAAAATGTTCAATCCCAAAGTTTTGAGTTAAAATTTTAATTTCCAAAATTCTAAGTCAAAATTTAGATTATCAAATAATTTTACTACGCAGTGGATTCTCGCTCAATCGGTTCTTTTTCATTCAGGTGCAAAATTTTGTTGACAATTTTCACATTTAATTATGAAGCTAATTCGATCAATTCGCTATAGTTCTTCCTATTTTATCGTGATTCTTTATAATTGAGCGCTTTTTGTGGAATTTACAAAGGGTTTGACGCCCAAATCTATTGATAACCCGGATGCCATTTTGCCCCAAATGCCCAATTGAGAGAGAGTCTACTGTACTAAATTTTTGAGTCCCAAATTTTTTCAAAATTTTAATGAAAAAAAATTAATTCTCGGTATTTTGTGTCAATTTTTAGATTATCAAATAATTTTACTACAAAATTTTGAGTCCCAATTTTTTCAGTCAAAATTTTGATTGAAAATTTTTATTCGGCACTTTGTGTTAATTTTATTTAGCAAATATTTGAGTTGCAAAATTTTGAGTCAAATTTTTGATGACTGAAAATTTTATTCCCAAAATTTTGATTACCAAATATTTAAAACCAAATTTTTCAGTCAAAATTTTGAAGACGAATATTTCACCATCGAATTTCTGGGCCACAAATTATTGATCAGTCTAATTTTTGATGACTTAATAATGTTTGAGTTTAAAAATTTTGAGTCGAAATTTTTGCTACCAAATTTTTATTCGCAAAATTTTGAGTCACAATTTTGATTTTCAAATATTTATTTACTAAGGTGGCAGCAATGTACTTTTAAGGAGTCGGGCCTCTCGCACTAACCTCCTTTAGTCTGAACCCACAACTTTTTAACCCTTTAAGGACGATTGGAACACCGGTGTCCCATAAAGAAAATAATAATTTCTGACTACCTAAAGTTATTTTTTTCTTATGTCTGTACATAATTGTAAAGTAGAAGGTTGAAGGAATCTAGAATATTTTTTGCAAGTCTCTAGCTATTGGTTATGTAGTAAATATTTAAGCTCAAAAATGGCGGTTTTTTAAACTCTTAAATTCATAATTGATTTTATTTGTTTTTTATACTTCCAATTTTTTTAAGCAAACCCCTTTTTGGCAATAAAAACTACAATACTCATACGTAATATTTTTCATTAGAGCGAAAAATATTTATTCATTGGTATTGTCAGAAAAATTACTTAAATTTTTGGGCTATTTTTGTCCCTATCGTTCATAGAAGCACAAAATACACCGAATCAGACTCTGTTGGATTTTCCAAGGTTAGATGTAAGACTTATCATTGATTATGTTTCTTAGTTTAATTTTTATTGATGATTTTCAGTCCGTAAAAAGTGTCTCGTCGTTAAAGGGTTAAAGGACTGCAGTGGCATTTACGTCAATTTTATTTTTGATGCGTTAAAGTCGCTCCAAGCGAGCCTAGTATTTTTTCTCGCATCTTTTTAGTATCTAAAATGTTTAATCGGTAAATGCTTGTTAGGCAGAACATCCCATTTTCTTTATAACTTCTACAGTTTCTTCATAAATCAACAATATTTTTGTGAAGTAATGTACACTATGCAGATTTTCTAGGAAAAAATTCTTCCGAAAATCTACAGATTTTCTAGGTAAAAATTCTGCCGAAAATTTACAGATTTTCCAGGCAGAAATTTTGCCGAAAATCTACAAATTTTCTCTGAATATATTGGAATATACCGTTACAATTCAAAAAACCTCCGAGTAAAATCAGCAGGTAGAGCAATGATTTGACGGGTTACGTATGACTAAAGTCCAGAGACGACTGAGGTCGTTCATAGCCAAATCAGTTCCTGATATACTACAAACGAGGATTTATATTTACTGGCACTCACAAAACCCAACTTCCGTGGATTTTTTATACAGATATGTATTTTTACAGAAATCCACAAATACTTCATTGAAAATGAAACTGCTTGTAATTTGTGTACTTCACAATTCGCTTGTCAATACAAGAATCACTATCGATCTCATCAGGTAAACGGCAGAAACCACAAAAATCTGATAGTATATGTCAAAACATATCGTTAGTTGGATCAGCATTTGTCGTAACTTTCTCAGCGCCTCATCAGCACTTCTTGTATAGTGTGTGTATTTCCGTGGTGTTAGAAGAGGTGCTGATGAGGCGCTGAGAAAGTTACGACAAATGCTGATCCAACTGACGATATATATTTGGCATATATGATCATTGATTCAATGGTTTCTGCCGTTTACCTGATGAGATCGGTAGTGAAGTCGGTCGGCAGTCACATATATTTGAGGAGAAATATGTACATTGAATTGAATTGAATTATTTACTAGAAATAGCCTTCACCTCACAAATAATTAAAATTAAAAAATAATTACTGGACGTGAACTGAAAAATTTACAAATAGTTTCATTTTAAATGGAGTATTTGTACATTGCGATACAAATTTCTGCATAAAAACCCCAAATAAAAGGGTTTTGTGGATACCAGGAAATGCTAAGCCTCCTTTATAGTTTATAGTGTCAGGAACTGACTTGGTTATGAACGAGCTTAGTCGTCTCTGAATCTGAACTTTAGTCGTAAGTGTGTCTAGGGCATCAGTCCTTAAAATGTGCAAAATAAAAGCGTAAGGTTCAAAGAGAAAAATTTATTTAACCCTTTAAGGACGATTGGAACACCGATGTCTCATAAAGAAAATATTTTTTCCCGACTAACCTAAAGTTATTTTTTCTAATGTTTGTACGTTTTTGCAAAGTAGAAGGTTGAAGGAATCTAGGATATTTTTTGCAAATCTCCAGCTATTTGCTATATAGTAAATATTTAAGATCAAAAATGACGAATTTTTAAGTTCTCATAATGAAAATTAATTTTAATTATTTTTTATACTTCCAATTTTTTTTTAAGCAAAACCGTTTTGGAAAAAGAAACTACAATACTCAAATATAATATTTTTCATTAGATTAAAACTTATCATTCATTGGTATTGTCAGAAAAATTACTTAAATTTTTAGGCTATTTTTATCTCTATTGCTCATAGAGGTAAAAAAACACACCGAATCAGACTCTGTTGGATTTTATAAGGCTAGGTGTAAGACTTTTTACTGATTTTGTTTATCGGTTTCATTTTTATTGCTGATTTTCGGTCCGCGAAAACTGTCTCGTCGTTAAAGGGTTAATTTAACTTTAAACCTTCCTGTTATGATTATCCTTTTTCTTTAGTTTAGGCCATAACCTAGAATTTCAAATAACCTCTATCGAATGGGCCAGAACACTGGCCCAAGTACTGGCCTTTACTAATATGAAACTTTTATCAATGTTTAAGGGTTGTTTAACGTATTGAAGCAAATTGCCTGCGCCAAGAAAACCTGTATTTTTTTTTCAATATTGGCAAGCATGAACATAATTTCTCTAGTACTGATTGCCTAGATGAAAGCAAGGGATAATTCATTAATTGACAAACCCTTGTCAATTGTCCGAGAAATGCTTCACTAAACCCCAGAAACTCAAAATTTGCAACGCGAAACTTGAGAAATCCTAGAATTGTACGAAACTGGACAAATAAAAAATCCTTGTTAATAAAAAAAAGGAATGAGTTACCCCTTCTCTGAAAGTCTTCTTGGGCTTACTTAAGAATCACAAACCTAATGTGAGGGATATACTTACTCTAATTTTTTCTCCAATTTTTTTTTTTATCGAGGGTCCTTTTAAAATCAGAAAAAGACTTTAAAGAAAAGGAAACAAGGATGTTTTTTTTAGCAAAATTTTATATTTCGTCAATGTTCTACATCTTCAGACATTGTATTGAAAGGATTAAAATGATTCTGTAGATAATCAGCCAGGGAGGGGAGCATAACATTGACATTGCTGGGATTGAAGATCTGCTGCTCCTCGCCATTTCCCTGGCCCTGGGCATTGCTGACGTAGGAGCTGATATTGCAGTTCTGCCTCTGTTCGTCCCTCAGGAAAGTGTTGGAAATGTCCGTTAGCGTATGGTTCTGGCTATTGAAGTCATACTGGTCGATCTTCTGCTGCCATTGGAGGATTTCGGTGTCTGGACAGGTCTGATTCCCGTAGAATTGCTGCTGAGGAGGAGGGTCGAAGAAATCGTAGGAAGGGTCAAAGGTTGCGTTGTTCTCCATTAGTTCCAGGTTGGAGAGGATGCTGCCGATGTTGTAGGTTGGATTTGGGTTTTGAGGGAGGGTTTGGGTGCTGATGGGAGTTTGGCAGTCGAATTGGTTGTTCCAGACGTCATAGGGGTACTGAGGCAGGAAGGAAGGATCTGTGAGGAGCTGAGAGTTAGGAACTGGAGGGATTTCGATGATTTCCTGAGGATTGAGGGAATAATCCGGTTGGGTGGGGATGTAGGTGTCGTGAGGGATGGTGTAAGGGTCTTGGGGATAGGGATATGCTTCCTGGTAAGGGTGAATCATCTCGGGAGGCAGAGAGAAATCTGTCTGGTAGCATTGCGAAGGAGCGGTTTCTGTGGTGATTGGAATAACTTCCGAGGGGATTTGGTTGGAGATTATCTGAAGAATGTCAGATTCTGTTGATGCTGGAAGTTCTGGTAGGACTTCCTTTTCTGTTTCTTTGGGGATTTCTTTAGGAATTATGGGAGTTTCTGTGGATTTCTCTAGGATATTCTTTGCATTCTCCCTAGATATTTGTTCCTTGTGGACAGCTTTTCTATGCCTTTCGCACTGGAAGCGCATCTTGAAGGTCTGGGGGCAGAGATCGCAGGAATATGGGCGTTCTGTTGAGTGCATCTTCATGTGACGACGCAGAACTCGCTCAATCTTGAAATTCTTCCCACAAATCTCACAGGAAAATGTCGTTTTGTCATGCTGCAGCTTCATGTGATCCTTCAGGCCAGAATTCGAGCTGTACTTGGCTCCACAAGTCTCACATACAAATTTTTTCTCCTGGCCAGAATGATGGTTCCTCTTGTGACGCAAGAAACTCGATCGGATTTTATAGACAATCGAACAGATTTCGCACTGAAAGAGTTTGTCGGAGTGGAAACGAGATTTGTGGACATTTAGGAGACTACGATTGGGGAATATTGCCCCACAGACTGGACAGATAATCCCGTCCGGAAGTACAATGGAATAGCGATTTTTCTGCGGTTGCTTTGGACGTTTCTCGCGTTTTTTCTTGGGAGGATCGACTTTAGGGGCTAGCGGTCGCTTGTGGGTTTCCAGATGGGCCTGGTACTGCTGATTCCTGGACATGGATTCCCCACAAATGTCACAGACGTAAGGATATTCATCCAAATGTTTGGATTTGTTGTGATTGACTTTCGTTTGAGGATCAAAGCCAATTTCATCCCCACAATCCGGACAGAAGCCTGGATGCTTCACGGTAAAGTGATCAACAACATTTTGCCTACGCTTGTACTCCTTTGGGCACAAGGGACAATTGAAATTGTCCTTCTTAGGCCGTTTTTTCTTCCTTCTCGAACTTCCAGCTTTTCTCTTCTCTGCTTTTGGCAAGGGAATTTCACTTTCCAAAGGAAGTTCTTCCTCAAAACTCAATCCCTCATCCCCAAAGTGACTCTCCTCCCCTTCCTCATCATCGTAACTAATCTCCAAGAGCGACTGATCAGGAAACTTTCTCCTAATCTTCCCACAAACAAGAACATGCAAATCGAGAGAAATTTCACCCTGAAGATACCTCCTCAGCAGCTCTGAACTCTGTCGCTGAATACAGGAATTTCTCCTGGACAAACAATCATGGACAATCTGACTAATCCTCAGGCTATAATCGAGCCTCCTGAGACCCTCCAAACACCTTCCCGGAAGGCATTTTCTCCGAGTTTCTCTTTTAAACCTCCCAGAAGCTACCTTACCCCAAATATCTAGGCTTTTGCTCACAATAGAATGTTTTACCTGGGATATGCGATACAGGATGAAGTGCACAGCCTCTTTTTGATCAACTTCATTTAGTTTTTCTATGCATTCCACTAGTTTCAGCACCTGAAAAATTAGTTTTCCTTTTATTTTGATTGATTAAAAATCTCAAGAGGTTTTGAAATCACCTGAAATTTGATCTTAATCAGGAGAATCTGATGATGACTTTCTTCCTGGGACATCACTAAACAATTAAATCACTAATATATACAATTTTAAAGTCAATAAAATTAAAATAAATACTTTATTTTAATAAAAAATCATAGTGAGGTTGTTTATTTACAATTTTGAATACTGAGCCGTTAAATTTCAAGCGGCGACAATTTTAATTTTTAGTACAAGTTTGAAAAAAAAACGTTAAAATTTAAACCTTCCAATTGCGTCTCTGATTCAAAATTAACTTTCGCGTCATAGGGTCATAATATGACCCGGGGGAAAACAATTTTTTTTACTATTTACATTAACTGAAATCTATCGGTTTGTGCACGACAACATAATAGAAGGATGTAAGATTCTTGGCTAATTTTCTTAAGACTCCAGATATACAGGAAAAGAAAATATTTGAGATCAAAAATCCCTAATTTCGAACTTTGTGAAATGACTATTCTTTTTAAAAATTTTTTATAAAAATTTATTTTTTTTCAGCAAAAAGTTCTTTAGAAACACAAAATAGAATATCCAAAGATTGTATATTGCATATTTTGATATAATAAACTACTCTCAATTTTCCAGAAAAGCGTGTAGAATTTTTCGGGTCATAGGGTAAAGTGGTACAAGTTGGACAGTGGTACAAGTTGGACAATGGTACAATTTGGACAGCGATTTTTGTCTTGATAAATTTAGTACTTCAATTTTATTTGTATATTTTTAATGCTTTAGTTTTATAATTTGGTTCCTTGTGCTTCAAAACAAATTTTGTACTATATTTATCAAGAAAAAAGCCATGTTCAACTTGCATCGGCGAATTGTCCAACTTATATCACTAATTCCAAATTATACACTTTACCCTATATGACCCTATTGTCGGCAAGGGTAACAGTGTTTTCGTCCCAAACCTATAGCGAAATGTAGTTGGGACATTGTTTTTCTTTGTGAAATGCAGATGGGACATCTTGCTCCTGGACATTTCATCTTATATCTGATGAATTATAACATATTTTGCAATATTTTAGAGTATTCTACAAGCGTCTCATATTGTGCAATTGTATTGTGTGTGAATAAATATGTGGATAAGTTTATTTTTGCCAAATACCCTCAAAATATTGTGACAGTGACTGTTCAAGGGATTACCAGGAAGATTCCTTGAACACCAGGAGTACAGTGTTCATCAAGACAATCCAGTTTGCCATGGTTTTGGCCAAATTAGTAACTTCAAGCAAAAAAAAAAAACTCTTAAAAAGCCCGTGATATAGATTTTGAAAATGGTATGTACACTTCCCTTGAGGACAATAGGGTCATATACGACCCGGGGTTTTTCTGAGTTTTCACGCAATGGAAAATTTTTTTCCTCTCTGAACTATTATATTTGATCATAAAGCATTAGGAAAAATTCAATTTTACATGAATTCATCTGCTGAATAAAAGTGGGACGCGAAAGAGTTAAAATCAAATAAATTAATTTTTTTTTTCAAAATGCTTTTATTTGTCTCTTACACGTGATGTTTATGGATTTAACAAATTCAGTCAGACACTATGACACAAATGAAAAGAACTAAAAAAAAAATACTATAAAAAATCAAGCAAAAAAAAAATACGTTGAGATACGATAAAAGTTCTCATGAGGCTCTACTATTTGTACAATTCTTGTGAATGTTTCCTTGAGATTCTAGGAATTATCGTCCAATTAACCCTGTTTTTCTGGCTATATATTTAGAAATATTCCCCACCAGATCTGTAGACTCTTGGACAGTATTCATCAGCCAATTGACCATAAGCTGATGTGCTTCCCACACGGACACGCTCATTGGCCGAGTGTTTGTTCCAGAAGTGCACAACAATTGACTTGTTGTTGACTATCTCAAGAACTTCTTTGGTTTTGGCCTCGCTGAAGAAGTACCGCCAGTCTTTCCAGCCAATGGCATAGAAAGCACTGATGGGGAATACTTTGAAGCCTCTGCATCTGTCACGAGTCATGAAGAGAGGTCTATCGGTCTGACAGACTCTGTGAAGGACTCGTGTAATAACCCCCGGACCATTGTTGCCCCAATCATCTCCATTGAAATTCACCTGAAAATCACTAAAAAAAAAGAGAAAACGTTAAGTTCTTATGGTGCTATTCCAATGAAAAATGAACATTTTTAGCACATGTCTGTTCTGAAATGCTTCTACATATCGACTTTCCTTTGTGCCTTTGTGGTGTTTTTGTCATGACACGACTGTTTGGTGGTTTAGAACACAGAGACTGGGGAAAACAGTCGAGACAGAAACCAACACAAGTCAATAATGCAGATGCACTTGAGACCAATACAGCACCATAATGGTTGTTGAGCATAATTTCATTCTAGAGAGTTATTAGAGGCTGAGTTTAATGGGTTAATTGAGTTAAGTATAATGAGTTAATTTTTTTTTGAGTTATATTTAAATTTGAGTTTTTGAGTTCAAACACAGATGGCGCAAAATGTAAATTGGAGAGACTGTTTTCTGAAGTGTCAAAACCAAACGAAGAAGAAGAAGATTTACTGTACGATAAGATTCTGTGAAGGTTGTGTTGTAAAGATTTTTTGAGAATTTGTGAGAAGTGATTAAAGGCTGCTGGAAGAAACCCTGCTTTAAAAAATTCGGTCTTCGATCCGGGTTTAATTCCTAATATACATTCCAGGTTGGTTGATCTCAGAGTTGGGAGGAAAAGGAAGAGGTTTCAAGGAAGGAGTTTAATAAATTAAATATCTTTAAAGGTTGGTTGGTCTCAGAGTCGGGAGGAAAAGAAAGGAGGTTTCAGGGAAGGAGTTAATCAATTTGCTATCTTTTAAAGGTAAGCTCTGCCACAACCAGTGGTCCTTCGAGCAAACGGCAGAGTCATCGTGAGTTTCCCTCAAGAGTCGACCTCAAAGCGTGGAGATGAATCGCAAACGTCAGAGAGGTTATGTTCTGCAGAGGCTGACAAAACTAAAGGATCGCTTCGATAGAGAGACGGATCTGGACGTTACAACGGCTATGAGTATGCTGCAGATGATTCCTGAGATCAAGCAGAATCTGGAAAAAACTCACGACGAGTACATTGAGACATTGGAATCTGAAATTGAGCAATCTAAAGAACACGAGGTTTTTGAGTCTGCAATGGACAAACTTTTTGACCTTGAACTCTCTCTCAGAGCAGTGGTGAACACGACCACAATCACACAAGACACCACTACTCGTGACCGTACCGCAATTGTAACCTCAAAAATGAAACTTCCTCCAATATCCATCCCGGAGTTTTCTGGTGACTACATGGACTGGAAATCTTTTCGAGACGCTTTCGAATGTACAGTGCACAAGCAAACAAGTCTTGATGATTGTCAGAAGTTCCAGTACCTTCGTGATAATTTGAAGGGCAATGCACTAGCATTCGTGAAGCATATTCCCATAACCTCAGAAAATTATGCAAGTGTATGGAATATGCTTATCCAGCGCTATGAAAACAAAAATGCCATTGTCACGTCTCATCTGAAGGCACTATTTTCACATCCCTCGTCCAAGGACGACGATTATTCGAGTTTGAGAGCCCTCTCCAATGTGTTTCAAACAACAATCAACGCTGTTGATGCTTTGGGAGTTACTCAAAGAGATGCCTGGGTAGTTCATCTCGTCACAGGGAAACTTGACAAGCGAACTCTTGAGCTTTGGAATGAGAAGCTGGAGGGTAATGACATCCCTTCGTGTGAACAATTGGCTGCTTTTCTTCATAAGCGATGCAATGTCCTCGAACGCACAGGAAAATCAGCTGCGGGAAAGACAACAAATCAGACGAAGAAAAGTGACAATCAGCCCAAACCAAGATCTTCTGCGAGTCTAGCTACAGAGACAACACGTCAGCACGAGAATGAGAAACGATTGGAGTGTAGTCACTGCAAAGCCGACCACACCATCTACAAATGTGACACATTTAGGGCACTCCCACTGGCCCAAAGAATTCAGCGAGTCACCGACTTAAAACTATGCTCAAATTGCTTGAGACCTGCCCAACACTCTGCCAAGGAATGCCCCAGCGGAAGATGCAGGATCTGCAAGCAAGAACATAGTTCACTGCTTCACAAGGACGCCCATGTACAAGGGAAACCACAAACAGAGGCTCCACAAGAAGATTCGAGCAGCGCAGATACAGTCAAACGCAATCAAACTGTAAGCGTCCCGACAGCGCGCACAACTCGTCGAGTGGTTTTGCTTCCCACAGCGATTGTGATGGTTCGAGATGCATTCAATCACATACACCCATGTCGAGTACTTCTGGATTCCACGTCTCAAGACAATTTCATCTCTGGGGAGACGTGCCAGAAGTTGAGGTTGAAGAAAAAACACGCTAACACTCTGGTCACTGGAATAGGAGAGTCCCAGTCACGAACATCCAAACAAGTGACTGTCCAAGTGGAATCTAGACACAGCAACTTTTCTTCGACATTTGAGTGCCTTGTTCTACCGAAGGTGGTATCTAATCTTCCACAAGAGACAATTGACCTCAATGATTGGAGCCCTCCCGATGGTGTGATCATGGCAGATCCTTGGTTCTACCAAAGCAACAAGATAGATATGCTGCTAGGAACAGCTGCATTCTACGAGACTTTGGGTACCGAATCGATTATCATAAAGCAACTGGGCCTAAGGTTGCAGAAAACGGTCTTCGGCTGGACAATTGTTGGCGAATTGAAGAGTGATTTTCGTGCAGCACCATCTGAAGAATCTCTCTGTATGCTGACAACGACCCAACACTCTGAGTTGGTGAACTTGGTCTCCAAACTTTGGGAAATTGAGGAGGTCAAGAGAGAAAAACCACCACTCTCAGATGAGCAACAAAGGTGTGAGGACATCTTCACCAATACAACCAAGAGAAATTCTTCTGGACGTTTCGTGGTCAAACTTCCAATCAAGCCAAATGCACGACCCCTAGGAGATTCTCGAGAAATTGCGCTGAAGAGGTTTCTGACACTGGAGAGGAATTTGGCTAAGGACTCAGTCAAAAGAGATCTTTACCATGAGTTTATGCGCGAGTATATTGAGCTTTCACACATGAGTCTTGAGGAGAACCCCAACGAGAAGTCTCAATATTTACCTCATCACGCAGTATTGAGACCTGACAGTTCAACTACAAAATTGAGAGTTGTTTTTGACGGATCGATGAAAACAACTTCAGGAGTTTCTGTCAACGAGTGCCTGATGGTCGGAGCGACAGTCCAAGATTCTCTTTTTGAGATATTGCTTCGCTTCAGATTCAACAAAATTGGAGTTACATCTGACGTCAAGATGATGTACAGAATGATTGAGATTGCACAGGAGGATCGTCATCTAACCTCAATTTTGTGGAGATTTCATCCTTCAGAACCCATCCGAACTTACACGCTCAACACTGTTACGTATGGGACGAGCTGTGCACCTTTTTTGGCCACACGCTGCGTCAATCAGTTGGCTAATGATGAGAAGAACAACTTTCCGAAGGCAGCAGCTGCTACTAAGAACTTCTATGTAGATGACTACATTGGAGGCGCCGAGAGTGATGAAGAAGCCCTAGAGCTCTACAAGCAGCTCAGTGGAATGTTCTCTACTTGTGGAATGTCACTTCGCAAGTGGTCAAGCAACAGCGAGAAACTTCTTGAGAATATTCCACCTGAGAATAGGGAACTGGCGTCTTCCAAGATGTTCGATTCAGAGGCAACTGTCAAGACACTCGGGCTTATCTGGAATCCCACATCAGACAAATTCCATTTCAACGAGTTGAAAATTGAAGAGAACGTTACAAAGCGATCAATGCTGACGACGATCGCTAGGGTATTCGATCCTTTGGGATCCATTGCACCTGTAACAATCCAAGGAAAGGTTCTTGTTCAAAAAGCATTTGAGGAGCGAGTCAACTGGGACGACGAAGTCAGTGGAGAGTTAAAGGAAGAGTGGTTGAGATACAAAAGCGAGCTTACAAATCTTCCAGCCATCAACTTCCCGAGGTACGTTGGAGTAAAACCAGCAGTTGAGATAATTGGTTACTGTGACGCAAGTGAGAAGGCCTACGGAGCTTGCGTCTACGTTTTGAGTGAGGACTCCAACAGAAAACCCAACATGCATCTCTTGTGCGCAAAAACCCGAGTTGCTCCATCAAAGAATCGACAAACAATTCCAAGACTCGAGCTCATGGGAGCTGTACTGTTGGCTGAGTTAATGGAGAAAGTGATGACTGCAGTTTCGATTCCTGTAAGTAAGGCCAAGTGTTACACGGATTCGATGATTGTATTGCATTACTTGCGCTCAAATGATCCAGCAAGATGGAAGACATTTGTCGCAAACAGAGTAGCTTTAATCAACGAGATCATTCCGCATTCCAAATGGGTACATGTGAGGTCAGCAAGTAACCCAGCGGATTGCCTCTCTCGTGGTTGCAGTGTGAGTGAGCTGATGAACAACGAATTATGGTGGCATGGATCCATTCATAGTTCAGAGAGTGAGCCAGAGATTGAAGTGTCACAGCTAGAGTACTCCAAGGAGGGACGGCTGAAAGCTTCACTTTCTGCAAAGGTTACAACAGATTCCACCAATGCTATTCGAGATTTGATTGAAAAATGTTCATCCTACTGGAAGTTGGTGCGAATTGTCGCATGGTGCTTGCGATACATTGAGTGTGTCAAAAATCCAGACCGGCAAACATCCTTCGGCAAACATCTGCACCCGGGGGAACTACAAAAGGCTATCATTTCTATCGTCAAGGTTGTACAAAATGATGTCTTTTCCGATTTGAGGACCAAACTCGAGAACAAGGCCATACTTCCCAAGAAAGCAGCGAAGCTATGTCCATTTCTTGACAACGAAGGTGTTATTCGAGTTGGTGGGCGCTTGCAAAGCGCAGAATTACCTGAGCATCACAAGCATCAGATTTTGCTTCCCGATCATCATCATTTTACCAATTTGGTGGTGAAGAATGCTCATATGGATTCACTACATGGAGGCCCTCAGCTTACCATGTCAGTGTTGCGAGAATTCTACTGGCCTCATCGAGCTCTACATGTGGTCAATCGAGTTATCCGGAATTGCCTCATTTGTTTCAAGATGTCACCACCGAGTTTTTCACAACTAATGGGTAACCTTCCGGCGACTAGAGTGAATCCAGCGAGAGCGTTTCTTCATTCTTCAGTGGATTACTGTGGCCCATTCCACTTTAAGCCCCCAACTAGAAAGAGTGCTCCACCAAAGGTACACGTTGCAGTTTTCGTTTGCCATTCGACGAGAGCAGTTCATCTTGAATTGGTGGATGGACTCAGCACAGAAGCTTTCCTGAGAGCATATGCAAGATTCACTTCAACTAGAGGAGTTCCTGCGTCAATGACAAGCGACAATGCAACAACATTCGTAGGAGCAGAGCGAGAGTTAGGAGAGATGTATTCTGCGGCAAATCATCAACAAAAGGTCACGGATGTGTGTTCCATTCAAGGAACCAAGTGGAATTTTATTCCACCGCGAACACCCCACTTCGGAGGACTTCACGAAGCAGCCGTGAAATCCTTTAAGCATCATTTCCGCAGAATAGCCACAAGTGAACAGCTGACGAGTGATGAAATGAATACGCTGATCAAGAGGATTGAGTCTTGTCTGAACTCCCGCCCCATTGGAAGATTGTCGTCGAGTCCAGCAGACCCCGATCCACTTACACCAGCGCACTTTTTAGTTCTGGGTTCCCTCAAATCTATCCCAGAACCTGATCTGGACGAGATTCCCTTGAATCGACTTTCCCGATGGCAATTGATTTCATCATTGCACCAAAGATTTTGGAACCGATGGGTGCAAGAATACTTGCATTTTCTTCAGCAACGAGGAAAATGGGAGACACCAACAAGGAACCTTGAGGTAGGAGCCGTCGTTCTTCTACGAGACGAACAAATGCCTCCCAACCAGTGGAGGACAGGGATTGTTGAAGAGCTCCATCCCGGACGGGATGGTAGAGTTCGAGTCGTGAGCGTCCGTACAACAAATGGAGTATTCAAGCGAGGCATCACGAAGATTGTTCCACTGTTTGAAGCCTGAACGCCTTCACCGGGGGAATATGTTGAGCATAATTTCATTCTAGAGAGTTATTAGAGGCTGAGTTTAATGGGTTAATTGAGTTAAGTATAATGAGTTAATTTTTTTTTGAGTTATATTTAAATTTGAGTTTTTGAGTTCAAACACAGATGGCGCAAAATGTAAATTGGAGAGACTGTTTTCTGAAGTGTCAAAACCAAACGAAGAAGAAGAAGATTTACTGTACGATAAGATTCTGTGAAGGTTGTGTTGTAAAGATTTTTTGAGAATTTGTGAGAAGTGATTAAAGGCTGCTGGAAGAAACCCTGCTTTAAAAAATTCGGTCTTCGATCCGGGTTTAATTCCTAATATACATTCCAGGTTGGTTGATCTCAGAGTTGGGAGGAAAAGGAAGAGGTTTCAAGGAAGGAGTTTAATAAATTAAATATCTTTAAAGGTTGGTTGGTCTCAGAGTCGGGAGGAAAAGAAAGGAGGTTTCAGGGAAGGAGTTAATCAATTTGCTATCTTTTAAAGGTAAGCTCTGCCACAACCAATGGTGCTACTCCAATGAAAGATGTACGTGTTATTTTTTTAGTAATTTACTTTTATTAAGTGCTTTTGCATTATCGATTTTTCCTAGTATTTGTTCCTGTCATGACTATTTGGTGGTTTTAGAACACGGCGAGGACTGGGGTAAACAGTCGAGATAAAAACCAGCACAAGAAAAGTCTATAATGCAGAAACATCTAAGAACAGTACGGTTCTAAAAAGAAGTTATGTTCATTTTTAATTGGAACAACATTCCATAGAGGCACTAGGCCTTCTCGCAAACGGAAATTCCAGATATTCCTTCACAGAGAGAAATCCGAAAAAGTTAAAATAACATTCCGGAAATGTTAATTTTACCCTGCATTATTGATCCGAAATCGGTGTAAATATTACCCTTTTTATGTGTTTTAGGGGTTAAATTAACCCTTTTCCATGTTAATTTAACCCTTAAAAGGGTGTAAAATTAGCAATAAAAAATATTGATATATTTTTACACCTAAAAAGTGTTAAAGCTATGAGGAAAAAAAGTTAATCGCGCCCCCTTTTTTCTCATGTAAGAGAGGTCAAGGTAAAATCTAAAGGAGAGGATAGTAGGTTTTACCATCCGGCTATTAGAATTTACTATCCATAGGATAGTAAATTTTAAAATGTCAAGATTCAAGATGGTAGATTCTAAAGGAAAGTCTATGGAGGATGGTATTTTCTACTATCTTTTGAGACAGTAGAATTTAAAGACACGATTTGTAGAAAATACCATCCAAATTTTTCTCGGTGAGGTAAGTGGTTTTATGGGGTTAGGTGGGTTAGGTGAGGCACGGCATCTTTTAAATATTATTTTAGCATTAAGAATATTATTTAATTAAAAAAGCATCTAAACTATATTTTCTTAAATTTTCATTTTAAAATCTTGAAGAATTTACCCCTGGAATACTGCTTTTAGGAGACCTTTTAAAAAAAAACTTACTTTTCGGTGGATAGGATTATTCAGACTAGATTTATCTAAAGTCGAGAAACTAGATATATATTTCCTAGGAGATGAGTTAAACTCTTTCTTGGACGAAAGATTTTTGATGAAGATTAAATTTATATTTTTGGGAGCATATTATACAAAAAAATTATTAAGTCGTCGTGTTTTACACTAAGTTTTGTTTTATAAAAGAAATTGTTACCAGAGAAACATAAAAATCCTTCGTTTAAGGACTTGTTCAACTCTTAGTACAGGATTTTTTCTGTTTTGTTTTTTGTTTTTTTGACTTCAAATAAACCTATACTTTGAGTAATTTTGTCTAAAGAAAAGGATGTTTTATAAAAAACTTTGCAAAAATCAGGTCTCAATGGTGAAAGTTTAAATGAAATTAAAAAATATAGTTTAAATGTAGGACTATTATATGCTTAAGAGCTTGCACTAAAAAAATAGTTTTGAAAAAATACAGAAAATATGCTGTTTTCAAACTTCTTAACCGACGTAACTCCTTAAAGATGTTTGAGCCATCCAGCTACAAAGGGTAGAGCCATAAAAGCATGTCGTTTTGCAAAGAAAATTTATGTAGAACCTTCTTAACACTAAACCTACCGACCGGTTTTGGTCGTTTTTCAGTCAAATGACAAACTGTGGTAGGGTAGGATACTCAACAAATTTGTCTTGGAAAATTATATGCATATTTTAAAAAATTCATAAAGGTTGATAGTTACATTGTACCGTTTAAATATTCGTTAATTTTAAACCGGTTAATTTGACCGGGTCTTGGTAGGTTTAGTGTTAATTTCTTTACTCAAATTTACGCCTGTAAGGTCCTTCGACACTTTTTGTTTTAAGGATCACGTTAATAAACCTCATTTCAACCTGCTTGAAAAATTCTATAAATCGTTCTTAAACTTCATTTCTTCAATTTCAATAATATAAAAAAAATCTATTGGTTCTCTTCTACCATCAAGGAAAAATTTCTTTAAAATCACATTTGTTACGAACGTTACGAAATTAAAGAGAATTGTTCCAAAATAGGATTTTGGAACAATTTCAGTCTGAATCTAATGCGACAGTCTAAATGACTTCAATGAAATTCTTTGGATTGCGGCCTTAGATTAAGACTTTAATTATCCAAAATCCGATTTTGGAACAGTTCAATTCCAATCTAATGCAGCGGTGTAAATAGTCTCAATTTTTAGATTAAAATTTTAACTAACCTTAAACACATATCAGCGATTTCATGGCCAAATCCATCATGGTCTAGGTTGATAATACCAGCTGCAACAAAGTTCTCTGACTCTGCTCCGGCGTAGTTTGAGGGCACAGTGTCAAAGTTAACTTTAACGATAACATCGAGGTCCAAGTATGTTCCACCCCATTTGTAGAGGCTGTTTTGTGATTAGTTTAATCGGTATTAGAATCATTCTAATTTTTATGTCAATTTTCTGACTCAATTGGAAGCGTGCGGTTCGTACGGTTTAACTATAAGACTATAAGAACCTAATGAAAATATTAAAATTCTTCTTATGTCGGTTTAAAAAATATAATCTGTAAATAGGAAGATACCGTATAATTTATATAGTCCGAATGTCTAATAAATTAACGTTTCTTACAATATATTTATACATTTTTTAGGGGGAATAAGGATATATTAACCAAACAATTTTAATTTCTATTTTCCTAAACGTTTTCCTTTTATAAGAAAGTTTTACGCATTGTAGAAAAATCATATTAATTGTTAATAAGTTCCAGATTAAAAGAGATTAAAATGCTTAATCTGAAAATTTGAATTAAATTGATTTATAACACTAATAATACCCTTTAAATTAAATATTTATCTTTAATTTTTTTTAGCTGGTGGATAGGATGACCGTTATTAAACCTTTATTTACATAAAATTTTGCGTTAATATTGGATTAGATGAAGCATGAGTAGAGTAGCCTTTAAATCAATTTAAGAAATCTTTTATTTTGACCCTAAGTATTAATCTTAAATTTTTAAGCTCCCTTATCAAGGGGGAGATATTAGCTCGAAAGTGGTGTACACTGAGGTGGAAGTACTGCGGAAGTGGAAGTCTCAAAAAATTAAACGATTTTTGATTTTTTTTATTTAATTACAGTATGAAAACTGCTGGTACGTATGTAGCGCAATTAAAGCTTATCTGGAGGACTAAATTTATGCCGGTTTTTTGTCGCAATTATCGTCAATTCCTCATTAAAATCCTCGTTAAAAAATTCAAATATCATTTCACTAATGTCCTCTGTTACAATGGAGGAAACTTAATTGAATTGCCTTCCAAAAATTTAAATTTAAAATTACGATTTCCAGTTGAAAAGTATTCTAGTGTAATAAGTAGTCGATTCTTGGAGATGGTTTTGCTACGGAAAATTATTGGGAATAACTAAAACTAAATTACAGGATATTAATTTATCTTACAACTTTCAGAAAAAAATTAAGAATTAAAAAAAAATGAAAAATATAGAAACTGGAAACATTAGAATATTCAAAAAAAATTATTATTATTATATAATATTTATGACTCATGTTCTGATATATTATTTTTGACACAACGACTAAAGTAGTGTAAATCAGAATCTGCAATAATTATAAATGGTTCTTATATTATATTTTTGAGCTTTAATTCGACAATATATTTTTTTTAATATATTTTTTTTGAAACAACAATAGTATATTAAAGAAACGAATATTGTAGATGAAACTGTTAGCGTTTTTTTTTTATACATTTGAGTTGCACTGGAATATCAAAAACTAACAAACTAGGAATAAAAATAATTTGAAATTTTAAAAAAGTGATAAAATTAGCTTTAAATAAAGTAATGAGAATTAGAAAATAGACCTTTAAATTTTATTTAATTAAAAAAATAGTTAAGTGATGATACATTGTTTGTTTCTATGCAAATTTCTTGAATTTTATTTTTTATTTTACATATTAGTTCTTCGTGAAAGAACGTACAGAGTAATTCTGCGTGAATAAGTTTTCCAGATTAATATAGAAAATAAGTCTTCCAATAGATTTTTTTTTTAATTTTTAACGATATCCAAAAGAATGAAAAATAATAATCTAACTGTTCAAGAAAATTCAAATTAGATTTTAGTCGTTTCTTTTAAATTCAAACGCTGGAAGTGCTTGGAAGTGCTTAGAAGTGCAAGAAGTGCTGGAAATCACCTATGGCACTTCTGAAAGTGTGGAAGTTTCTGACGTTTTCCATACAAATTTAGGAAGTGCTGAAAGTGGTGTACACAATTTTCGACTAATATCTCCCCCTTGTCCCTTATCTCACTCAGAATTTGGGGGATTATCCTGACCATTTCTTCTCAATTTTATTAAAATAAACCTCATCTTGCCTATAATATTTCTTTCTTTTTGTCAAAGAACACGAATAATAGGGGAAGTGTGCCAAATTTCGGCCAACTTCTAGTTTCAGCCAGCTTCTAATTTCGGCCATGCAAATAAATTAATTAAAATTATGCATGTAATCTTCGAATAGTCAATGAATTCATTTTGCTTTTAAATATTTATTTTTATTTTATTTTAGGATGTATTAACACAAAAATTGTTATATTTTAGGTATAATTTGAATTTAAATTGCATTGTAAAAACTCAGTGTGGAAAGAATCTTACAAAAAATGTGACAGATCGATTGTGTTTCTAACAGTATTACGTTTTGTAGTGAAGTGCAGAAGGTTTTCCTTCGGTGTTTTTCACGAAAATTGCTTAGGTTTCATTAAATATTGTTTCTGTTTATGTTAATAGTGAATCAATCTTTAAATTTCGCGTAAAATTTCGCAGCTGGATCATGTATTTTGCGTAAAAAAGTATATATACTTTGTGAGCGTCTCTCCGGTGAGGTAGTGTTGCCTATTCCGGCAACATTTTTTGCTTTGCTAAATTTCTTATTCATTTTATGTTTTTTTTTTAAATTTCTGAGTTCTACAATGTAAATAGAAAAAAAAAACATCGCTTCTGTGAAAAAGATGATGTGGAAAAGGCATTGGAAGAGTTCAGGAAGGGCAAATTGCTACGGGAATCTGCGTGTAAATTTGAGATGCTACTCTTCAGGTCTTCAGGACAAATTACGCGTAAGATCTCAGGGCTTGTGGGTCATATAAACGTATTAAACTAAATATTAAACTCGTTCCGTTTGACGTTTTGAAATTTTCTATCCGTTGCGTCACAAAAAGTGGTCAGAAAAAAGGTGGCCGGTATTTCACACAAAGTGGCCGGAATGCTACCCAAAGCTATGTCCATATTTTTATTAATTCTTCAATATTTTAGGAAGTGATTTAAAGAAAACAAAGATGATAAACTAGTCTTCAAGGGTCCACACAACCCTCCCGAAAAGGAAGTAACAAAAAATATCAATATTAATTAAAAATATTGCATTTTAAGCTTAGGACTTCGGTGCTTATATGCAACTATGCCGAAATTTGGCACACTTACCGTTTTTGAAAATACTTTAACAAAAATTAATTAAGAAAATCTTGAGTAGTTTAGAATTCAGAATTCAGATACTATAACTGTCATCAATGTCAAGAATTTTAATATAAAATTTCACATATGACAAATTTAATATTTCTCCTCTATTACGATCACATTAAAACTTTAATCTATTTTATTTCAACTCGGGTGTTAAGTCATTTCCCATTCTAATTATTCGGGAAGGATCCCGTTGGATTGTCGATGTGTATGCAATTTCTGTGCTGTCCAGCGCCCAATTTCTTTCCTATCTCATCAGTTTGTGATTAGTCCCAAAAGTGTACACTTGTGCCGTGTGAAGTGATCAGTGTTTTGTGTGTGGAGAGATGGGAGAAGAGGCTCCTCTGGAGCCTGGCTCTGGGGCCACCTCGGAAGATCCAAGGAGATGGCTGGATCATCAAAAGCCTTGATGGGCCCTAACAGATCATCCTCCGGGGGACGTCTCGTCGCCAACGCGGGAGATCTGTTGCCCCTTATCCAGGCTCTTGTCTGATCCAGGATCAGACAAGAACCAATTTCCTGGCCAACTCTCCCCACTCTGGCTGTAAATTTGTATGTAATAAGCCCCTCAATCATTTTCCTCTGTTTAAAATTAAAATAGTTTCGGTCCAACAATTAAATTAAAATTAAGTATAAAAAATTAAAGCAAAATTTCCCTATAAATAATTAAATGTTCTTCCTTAATTTTTTTCTTTTTTTTTTCAATACAGTAGTTATAACTCCCTAAATTGATGTCAAAATATGGACTACTGAATATTAAAAAAAAACATATATATTAAAGTTTGCAATTTGCAAGACCGTCTTTATGTCCTTTTTAGACCTGATGAAGAGGACAAAAATCCTCGAAACGTACAAGATAAAAAAAACAGACAAAAAATCAATAAAAATGTACATCTTCGGTATATTTTCCTAATAACAAATGCAAATGTTTCATGATAAAGCAAATTAAAATGTATACAAAATATAAGGATTTTCGTGGAATATTTCAAAAAGGTAGTCGAAAGCTACTTCAAATCGTTTTTACCCTATCTCAAGGATAGGTCCATGACATTACGGTTGCAAGAGTTTCATCAATGCTTAAGCTTAAGTTAAAGTTTCAAATCAACTCAAAGGTTTCAGTGATATTTCACACTAATCTTGACAGTTTCCAGAAGTATTACGGGCCTTCTAGATCCCGTTTCAACGATGAAGTATCAGACCACCCGTTTGTTTCCTTCAGGCAATCTGCATGACATTCTACCACCTCGGGAAATATCTCGACTGAAGTATATGTGTTAAATGGAATTTTTTGGCAATGAATTGTTCCTACAAAACGCTTCAAATGTCAAGGACTTTGTTCTACTATCTGTATTACTTGCTACCCTTGCTACGATATAAGGATTTTCATTAACAAATCTTTCATTAAAGATTTGAATACAATTCTTATTGCATTTGCATCAAGAGTTTCATGCATAATAATTAATTTTTTTATGCATTGTAGGAGAATAAATAATTGACCTGCTATGCATTTTTTGATAGGAAATTTCGAAGCATTACAACGTGTAAATTGATTTTAAATATCTATATTATTATTTGGAAAAATAAATTATGCAGAAATATGAATAATAATTTAAGAAATTAGGAAAAAATAAATTTGGCGGGAAATACGGATTGAGCGTAGCACTTCAAATGTTTGGAAAAACCCTTCAAGCGTGAACGACACAAAGCACTGAAATATCTGGGTCAAACTAGGGGAGTTTGAACGTGCAAAATGGGTTACCCAATGAGTGCGACAGAGAGGTAACTCCGCCTCAAACGCAATGAGAATACATCC
Source organism: Phlebotomus papatasi (assembly GCF_024763615.1). Taxonomy (NCBI): domain Eukaryota; kingdom Metazoa; phylum Arthropoda; class Insecta; order Diptera; family Psychodidae; genus Phlebotomus; species Phlebotomus papatasi. Next base: position 81,108,939 of record NC_077223.1, read on the forward strand.
CTGTATATCTTCCACTTTAGTTGTTGAGGAGTTTCAGTGGTGCATTTAGTTGCAGAAAATTCGCAATTAGGGTTTATGCTTCAGTCGAGCTATTTTCGTAAGAGTTAGAATGTCATCAAGATGCCTTTCTTGATACTTTCAGGTGGTCTGATACTTCATCGTGGAAACGGGATCCAGAAGGACCGTTAATACCTCTGGGGAATTGAATACATAGAAGAGCCTTCCCGACTAGGTCTTCGGTTGCATAAAAACAAAAATGAAAGCTACCTTCCATAAGGTTACTTTCGGCGTACTATAAAAAGCATAAAAAAGAAGATGGCCTTCCATAAGGTACACTTCGGGCACACAAAAGAATATAAAAAAAACTCTTGAAAAAAGTAAGAAAACTCCTCCTCTGACTATCGTCCTGATAGAAAAGAAAAAATCACGATTTGAAGTAACTTTCGACTACCCTTTTTGCACAATATATGACTTCAATTTAAATTATTGTTAGGTTTTTGTCTATTTTTTTTAATGAATTTCTTATTAATTTTGACTAGAATTGAATGGTTTTTTTTTAAATAAAAGCATAAGATATTGGGCCATTCTTATGCCTTATTTGTAAGGAAAGATCCTTACAAATTGGAAGACATAGAGAGGAGAGCACTCTACCGTTTTAGGAATAGGATTTATCCTATTTAGAAATATGATTTTCCGTATGGTGAAGTGCAGCTTGTGTGATATTACCCATTGATCCCTTCTCTTTGGCAATTGGCAATTTAAAATCAACCTCAAACTGGGCAAGGCACACGTATTTTTTTGATATACTTAACTCTCCAAATAAGGAATAATAATGTGATATTCTTGAATTTTGTTGCAACTAATTAAAATTCTGCTAAGATTTCAAATGAAGGTAGAACTATCACAAATTATTCATTAAAATATTATCTTTAAATTTTATTCAGACCACGGTTTTCTTTTTAGAATTGATCTGATACGCTAATAAATCTATTAAGTATTAGTTAATTTATTTACGCTTTGCTTAAAAAGATTTTTTATTACGCTCAATTCACAATAAGACTTCCGTGATTATTCAATAAAACCAAGGAATGATAATAACACAAAAGAAATCGATAACGCCTTAAGTAACTTAACATTTTTATTGATTTTTCTAACGAATCTAAATGTATTTAAGAAAATTTTTAATTTATAATGTCCCTAATTTGTTTTTAATTTGTATTTGATTTGTTTCCTAAATTAAATTACTCTTTTTAAATCAATAAGGAACTGAGGAAATAGATTAACGTAAGATTCTAATCTTAATTAAAATTCTGGAAACCTAAACATTTTTTACATGAAAAATTTGCAAGAGAAGTAATAACAAAAGATTTCAAGATTACCCATTTTTAATCTTTTTTGAAAGACAAATTTCGTCACTTGCGTGTTAAAAGTTTGTAAGAAGAATCTTTTGCATATAGACTATAAGAAAAAATAAATCACACTTTTAAAACGAATACCAATGAGTAGCAAAAAATTTAATTTGCTTAGCAAAAAATTGAGCTTCTCAGAACAAATAAAATTTGGTCAGTGAAAAATTAAATTTATTAAATAGCAAAAAATCAAAAATATCATTTAAAATTTGAATTTGTTCAGCAACAAAAAAACAAATTTTGTCGGTAATGGCTGTGGCACACGATTTAGATCAGGAAAATTTCATAAAGTCGAAATTTGAATCTCATTCTTTCTTACGGGTTTTGCGTGTCTCTATCTCATCCTTTCACACTCTTCTTTTTGTTTTAAATGTCACAACAAATTAAATTTAGCCCAATCGAATTTGGAGTGCAAAAGAATGAGATAGTATGCAAAATGTATAAGAAAGAAAGGGATCTGAATTTTGATTTTGATCTTATTTGATTTCCTGAGACTTTTCTGATCTAAAACGTGTACCAGAGCCATAAACATTTAAAATTGGTCGGCAATCCATATACCTTTTGGATCATTAAATAAAAATTAACATTCCTTTCTCAATCAAATGTTTTTGCATATTTATTCTTTTATTTTGCACTCTTCTTATTCTCGTGAACATCACAACAAATGAAGTTTAATTCAATTCAATTCAAGCTCTCAAGTCTAAAGAATGGGATAAAGTTTTGAAAAATCTTTGAGTAAGAAATCGATGTGAATTTTGATTTCATGAAATTTACCTGATTTAAAAGATGTGCTAGTGACATAAAAGATTAAATTTGTTCAGCAAAAAATTAAAATTGGTCAGTAATGCCTCCGGCACATCTTTTGGATCGGTAAAATTTCATGAAATCTAAATTTACGTCCATTTTATTCTCAAAAAACAAACATCATAAGTATATCCCATTTTTTCAGATTAAAAATTGGATTGAATTAAATTTAATTTGGTGTGATGTTCAAAAAAAGTGTGCGAAAGAGTAGGATAGACACATGCCAGACTTTTAAGAAAGAAAGGGTTGTTAATTTTGACTTTATAAAAATTTTCCTGATCTAAAAGAAGTACCGGAGCCTTAAAAAACTAAATTTGATCAGTAAAATCTAAAATTTTACTTGGTTAAATAACTTAAATCTCTACCAAAGTCGGTTTATTTTATTCAATAAACAAGATGGTTACAAGTAAAATAAAACCTCTTTATCTTGCCTTTGTGAGAACTTGCATGAAAATTTAACTTCTTTCATAGTTCTAAATTAATAATTGATCGAATTTGCTTTCTTTCCTGCTCAAATTTATTGTTTTACTGCACTGGTAAAAATAAAAGGATCAAATTGATCCTTTTGCAAAGAATGGATCAAATTCATATGTCCTATTATGAGAAATGTGCATTCATAGTTCGAATTTTGATCCATCCTTTGCAAAAGGATCAAATTTGGAACAATTTGATCCTTTTATTTTTACCAGTGTGCTCATTTGCACAGTATCAGCTTTTAATAAGTTGTAATTAATAGCGTAATAAGCCACTGCTTTTTCTGCCTTCATCAATTTTCTGATTCAGTTTTTTAAATGTAATTTTCATTGCTTTTAGTGCCATTTGAAGTCTTACTTAGTTTTAGAGCTTATGGTGCTGGCACACCTTTTCAATTGAGTGAAATTCAATCGATTGAAATTTTACCTCTTACTCTTTCAAACTTAAATCAGATATAACTGTCTCTTACTTTCAAATGATAATTAAACTTGAAATTGAAAACTAAAATTGAAAATTTAATTTTCATTTTCATTCATTTTCATTTAATTTAATTTTCATTCATTCAATCGATTGAAATTTTACTAAATTGAAAAGGTGTGCCAGCGCCATTAGGAATAAAAATCAAGAACTTAAGGGATTGCCCTCTTTATCACTTTAGTCAGAAAATAATACTTATATGTATCGCCCCATATACAAAGTGTACATATTATCTTTAACGTAAATCAGTCTTGCATATCTTAACTTATCGATTTATGTGATGAATTAGGTTAAGTGTATGAAATTTCGGCACAGTTGCATGCAAGCGCCAAAGTCTTAAGTTTAAAATGCAATATTTTTAATACAAATTGAAATTTTTTGAGAGTTCTTTTTAAGAAGTGTTGATTGGAACCTTGTGGATAGTTTATCGTCTTTGTTTTCTCTTAAATCATTTTTAATACATTTTATAATGAATAACTATATAGGCATAGCTTTGGGTAATATTTCAGCCATTTTGTTTTTTTATATAGTTCCTTACCCTTTTGGATTTCTTCCAATGACCTTTTTTTCATAATCTCATTCGTAGAAGCGACATTTTTGTTTATTATTTGCATTGTAAAATATATACAATATGAAAAAAATTGAATATTCATGGAAATTTGAGGAGCAAAAGAAGTGGCCGGATTTGCAAGCTGGCCGTAATTTGGCACACTTGTCCTACAATATTGTCAAAAGTAATGATTCAATAACTCCATTCTATGAAAATGGATTTAAAATTAATCTTTTCTTCAGATTTTATTTTAAATATTCAGTCCTAATAATGAAATGGTCCTACTGGTTCTCAATTCAGTGGTGAAATAAATACTATACTACTAGAATAGATATAGAATTTTACCAAGAATGCTAAATGCTAACATTAAATGCGGATATTAATGTTATGGTAATCTCGCTCAAAAAAATATATATCTCATAAATATTATAATATCATTATGAGTTTCTCTTCCGTAACTAAACGATTTTTTCGACAAACTGTCACTCAATGAGATGTTTTATTCTTTGCAACGCATTTATCACACACACAGAATCTTTAAGTTTCAGCTTTTCCTACTTAGAGACTCTATAGCCCCATGCATGACTGAACCATTTATTTTTTTGCCACTCTTCTATTATGTATAGTAATTGCGTTCGAATTGTTTTTTTTCAGCGTGATAAAAACCTTGAAATATTCTTCGTGGTTTGCATTATGTCTCAATTTTGTTAATTTTTTCTATAACTTTGTGTTCTCAGCTTCCACACTTTCAATTGAGTCAGTGTAGTGATTGCGAAGCATGCATTTTTAATAATGTGCTAATTTGTAACAGACATTTTTTTTTGATAATTATTTAAGTTGATAAAAATAACTACGTACCGTGCTAGATTAGTCACACAAACTACAACAAAAAACACAAAGCTGTGATAATGAAATACTTCGACGTTGTCTATTTAACCCTCAAACGCAAAAGCAGGGCTTCAGGAGCTATATTCAACCTTCAACCTTCTTTTTTTCAATTGTTAATTCTTAATTCTTTTGTAATGAAGAACTAAATATCATAATCTGTATTGCACAAGGTTATTCAGAATATCTTAGTGTATCTTTGACTAGCATTTCTGGATACCCTTTCGCAGTTCTTCTAGTCTAAATTAGATATGTACTATCTTCTTTTGGTATTATGAACCCAGTAATCATCTCTAGAGTTTCTATCGGTTTTAAATCGAGATTAATAGCAGACCCTTGCATTGGTTCTATTTTCCCTACGTACTGATGTAATTTCTTGCATGACAATGTTTTTTTCCTATTTGAAATTCATCCACGAAAGGCAGTAAAACCCCATCCAGTTATTATAGTTAATCGTTTCGAGATATTTATTGCAATGTAATCTTGTTTCAATATCGTATATCTTGTGTTAGAAGACTCTGCTAAGCCCATTGTAAGAAGATCATGAGAGCCTTCCCCACAATGTGGATACCTCTACCATGCTCCCCGTGTTTTCACACGTAAAAAAATCATTTTGTAGGCTTTCAGTTGTTTGCACCGAGCCAGATTTGAACTCACAACTGTGAGAGTCGTGAGAGTCGACTTAAAGAATTTACCGCATATCCAGCAAATTTTGGTATATCTTATTTAGAATTAACCATAAAAAACCGATGTGGAGCAAACAAAAAAGAACGGAGGTTCGACCGATGAAAACCTTAAAATTATAGCGATTAGAGCATAATACAAGGATTTTGAAAAGAAATAAAAGAGTATAGTAATAGAAGAAACTAAGAATATTTGTGAAGTTTGGAGTCAAACAAAAATACCGATGTTGTCAGTGTAAGAACTAATATATTTTCTAAAAGGTCCATAATGGACGCTAATAAAGAATTATATAATTAACCATAAAAAAAATCCAAGATGCCGCAGAAGAATACTTCTGGAGGAACATTAACTTTAATGATCCAAGTAAAAGGTCCCATTCAGAGATCCTTTCAAAGTTTCATCAATTCGATGCTTTCTATAAGATTAACATATTTGAGCGTATACGTCAGGAGACAAAATTAAAAATATTTAATTAAATGGAATATTACGCCAAGAGAGATCAGTTGCGTTCTAGCCGTTCTAGTCATCTTTTTCTGAAGCTAAAACATCCGTTTAAGGAACACTAGCATTTCAATAGAATGCTGACGGTAGTAACAGCACAAATAAATAAAGGAGATAAAGTCCCTCCGGATGCGTCAGGTGCTTCAATCCCTTCAGAACAGGCAAATACAATAAAAAATCTTTGCCAAAGCTATCGGCGCTTCCACACACAGTAAAAAAATTAAAAGAATAATCATTGGTTTGCTTTTTTACCACGATTATTCTTGTAAAGTTACACAAATTATGTATTTCAACAAAATGTGTAATCTGAAAATGTGTAATTTAAATTTTATGTAATTGTAAACCGTGTAATCAACTGGGAATGATTACACAGTTTTGTATATTTTCTTACATATTTCGTGTAAAATTACTCAGTTTTCAGACAAAATGTGTACAAATTACACAAATGTGTATTAGTACACACGATTAGATGTTTAATGTAAAATTTACAATGAAAATCATGGTAAAGCAGCCAAAAATTTTTTACTGTGCACGCCTTCCTCAGGGGTCAAATCTGTGATTTGTCTCTGAAATGACGTCCGAAAACTTAATCCACTAGGTACTCTGATTGGGGATTTACAGGAAAAAATTGGAATTCGTCAAGGGTGCTCCTTCTTTATTGAACTGAGGCCAACTGATTCGGTCGTGTATATAAAATGTTTTTCAAAGTTTCAATTCGATCTTTTCAAAGAGATTAACACTTTCGCTTATACTTCGGGAGAGAAAATCAAAAATATTTAACGAAATAGATAACTCTACTAAGAGTGGAAGCATTTGCTTTTTAGACATAATGTCTGGAAAGCTAGAAAACTTTTGAGGAACAGTTCTGTTTTACTTGTGTCACGTGTGTGTAGTGTTTTTCCGGAGTTTGTCTGTGATGGTTTCTGAAGAAGAAGATATAGTAGATGAAAATAGAGAAATACGGAATTTCTCTTCCTTTATTCTCTAGCTAACATTTCCAAATGGGATGTTTTACTTGATGCAAATTACCATTTGCATCAAGTTTGCAGCTGAATTTCCTTTGGAGAATGCTTAAATTCAAGCAGAATCCCCCAAAAAGGATATTGATCGTTTTATCAGTATTGATGAACTCTTTTTAGTTAGCCTATCGATTTTTTTGGTCAAAAAATTTTTTTTCGAGATTTTGCAAATTTCGCAATGAAAATCAATTAGTAGAACCATTTCAAGTATTCTTAGTGATTTTCACTCAGAAATATTGAGAATTCCGGTTTTTAGAGCGGATTTTCGATTTTTCGAAAAAACTGTAAGGGGTTAGCCTATCGATTTTATGGTCAAAATTTTTTTTCTTAAATTGTGTTTACACCGATCAACAGATCTTAGTTAAAGTTTGACGCAGAAATATGACGCAGAATATCTTCTTTTATTGGAACAGCAATTGTTCTACTTTGAGATGATTCTTAGATATGGTATTCTGGAGGTTTCGTCATTTTACGTGTGATACGCCTGCAATACCGCCGGCAGTCTTGAGCATTAGCTCAGTGACAAGTTACAGAAGTTCTTAATTTTTTAAAACAAGGGTAAAATTTGGAAAGTTGGATTATCCATAGTCTGACTTTCAGTGTGTCTGACTTTCAGCATTGTCCGATTTTCGAAACTGTCCGATTTTCAGAGCTGTCCGACTTTCAGCACTGTCCGAATTTCAAAACTTTCCGATTTTCAAAACTGTCCGACTTTCGGTACTGTCCGATTTTAGCAAATTACATTATTTGCACTGATTTTTTAAAAATATTATAGACTTATTCCCTTTAATAGACCATCTTGAGCGGATTCTTTTTTCTTCAAGAATGTCGATTCTTAAGAAATTAGAAACTTAAAAATTACGACGCAGATACGGCAGTAGGTTTGTGATGTGCGAAACCCTTAATCCAAAAAGTATGTATTAAGCAATAATTGATTTGGTAAAAATTGTATTGATGGAGACGAATAAAGTTCAGTTACCATTTGGCATTCCCATCGGAAACAAGTGTTTTAATTACAAACCACCACAGGTTGTATAACAGAGCCTAACTGAAGCCCTATTTAGCGGTTTATCTCTCACTTTTCATATGATCGTTAAAGGGTTAAATAGCTCTAAAAGAAAAACTAAATGACTTGTCCGCTGCTGCAAATGAAAAAAAAAGCAAAACAATTCGTTCAAGCACTGCAAAAGACAAAAAATAGATATGAGAAAATCAGGAAAAAGGTATAATTATGCAGAGAAGAAAAACTTAAAAGGTTGACGAAGGCAAGAGAATATCAAGCGTGAACAGAAAAGTCTGGGTGACTTGCCTGAGGTATCTGAGAAAGTCTGAGACATGGGAGTTCATGTATGACGAGTAGAAAATCTGTCCATCTTTAATCCAGTCATAGATGGGCGTTCCATAAGCGTAATTCCAGAGATTCACGTTGCGAAAGTGAATGTTGTCGTAAGAAGTGAGAGCATCTATTATAGGAAGTGATGTTTTATTGAGGAATCCGACCGGAGAGGCAAATAGGACGAAAACGTCCCAATGGGGATTCATCTTGGCGGCGGATTCAATGGCACAGGCTTGTCTGAAAAATAAAAATTAATGCATAGAAAAGTTCGTTAAACCGTATTAAACATAAAAAAGTCTTTTAAATTTACCTCGAATTGAGTTTAATTACTTGATCCTGCGAACAGGATGTTTCATGAAAAAATATCGTTCGACCCAATGTTGGGGTCTTGTTGTCCATCATAATATCCGGAAGTAGGAGATCCTCCCTGAGACTTCCATCCGGAAGTATAAAACATTTCTTCCCGCTATTTAGTGCATGCTTAAGCGTTAATATCGCAGACAATGTGAGTAGAAATGCAACTAAACCAAGGATCAATGATGACTTTTTTGAATTCTGACGACGATGAATTAACTTGAGGCATCGTCTCATCTGGAAAAATCATCAAATCCATTTCTTTTTAAATTATTTTAACTGATTTTTTTTACACAATTTTCCCACCTTAGTTGATCAAATTATAAGCCGAATACTTATTATGCCGAAAGGATATACTCAATTTTTTCCACTTTATCCCAAGATAGTTGATTTTTCCGTCTCCTTTACATCACTCTCAGTGTTGAAGTTACTGATAAAATCGATAAAGATTCTAAATACATTTCTTTAAACTTTAATTCATTATTTAGAGTGCTCTTCAACGTCTCGTCTGCGACTGAGATTGTTGTGACATTGCGACAGCTGACGCTTTAGTTGGTAAAAGCTTCGATATATATCGCTACTCTGCGCAAAGAAGATATTTAGGGGAGTGATAATAAATTACGCGTAAAAAATCCTTGATAAATTACGTAAAAAAATGTGTGGAATATTATCATGAAGATTTTTAATAGTTTAATAGGGAAATTATACTTTGCTTCGATTGATTCCTTTATACATAAAAAAGTATCTTCAGTTCAATAAAAAAAGTATAATAGTAAAAAAAAATCTTATAAAACATTTGTTTTTAGTAAGTTACCATCGTAAAATTTGAGAAGGTGGACACTTATGAATTTGTATGCTGAATCAGCATGTCATAATCCGATTTTCGGCATGTCCGACTTTCAATGCTGTCCGACTTTTTGAAAAGTACCCTATATAGTACAATATTTAACATAATTATTAACACTATTCGATCAACTGGAAGACCTATTGAAAAGAAATTAATAATAGCGTCTAATACGCTTTTACCTCTGTTTCCCTTTTTCTCTTTTCTACAAGGTATGTGAAGTAGATATGGACCATGAAGGGTCGATCGTCACACCAAAATAAAATGACTTTTAAAGTTATTCGATGCTTTTACTAATGGTTAGGGGAGAGTGGGGCAAAAGTTGTCAAAACGATTAATTATTTCACGAGCTCTGAGAAAAATTAAACGTTTTATAATGAGCATATTTTTATAAGAAATTTACTGCTCTACATCAATGCAGAAAACTATTTTCTTCTATCTCAAAAGAAATGTGATTTTCGAATCATTTTCTAAAAGTCGATTTTGTGGAGATTCTTAAAATTGCTGGGGCAAATTTTGTCAGTTTTCGGATAATTTGTGACATTTTACTCTCGCAAACGTTAAAAATATCAAATAGACAAATTTTTATAGAAAATTTATTCCTCTACAACTTTGTCGAAGATAATTTTTCTCTATCTTAACGAGAAATGTGCTTAAATTGAGGTAGTCAGTATTGATATTTTCTGTAACTCAATATTCCAAAAACAGGGCTCAAAATTTCATTATCTTTTATTTTACATAATCCTTTCTCGAATCCCTTGAAACTTTGTAAGTTTAAGAAGGTTCATAAAGGCTATATATAATAAAAATTTCAAGCCTCAGTCTCTTTTATTTTAGAAAATAGTGAATATTGAAATTTTCGTTTTGGCAAATTTTGCCCCAGTCTTCCCTACTCTTTTGCATTTTTTTATTATCTCTAAACTCTAGAGAAATTTATGTTCCTCTGCATGAAGATTTCTCCTGGGTGTTTATTCGTTGAATTATGTTAAATTACTTTTTGAAGTTGTGAGAGATACGAAAAACTTAAAAGGCGTTAGCGCAATAAATATCAAAATTTTAGAACGATTTATATTAATTGTCTCTATAACATTATAAATTGGTACTGAAATTGCTAAAAAAAAGTATGAGATTTTGATAAATGGAATAACATAAAGCCTGACTTGGCCTACAAAGGATTGACTGATATTGACTTAAATAACATAAATCGATGGCTCAGAACGAAACTAGAACAACTAGTAAATAGTCAATGTTACAGTTGAGCGATTCAAATGGAAATTTTATATGCTGAGCTGACTGAGTATAGGGTTTTTAAGGTTAATAAGAAAAAACCTAGTAGGTAGGAAGGTAGGGGGTGCCAAGGAGAACTCAAGAAGCAAGAAAATTGTAAAAAATGAGTTGTTCTAGTCTTATTCTGAGCATTCGAAATATATAACGTAACAGCTTTTGCCTCTATATGTTTCCTATTTAAATTTCATTCAAAAAACATTCTCGTTATATTACGTACCGTGATTACGCACCTGATGAGATTGTATACATACAAACGTGTATGTTTACCTACGATTGAGGGTTACTTTCTGAAATCATTTTTGAAATACGCCTAAATGTAGGGGAAAGTGACCATGCTTGATACGATCCAAGCTTGATAATAACAAATTTTTTCCTATGTTAATCAATTATTGTGACTCGTGGCAATATATTTCAGTAGCTGGTCCTGAGCCACATATTTCCTAAAAAAAATAGGATCCTAGCTCTTTTTTCCTAGGTTCAGGAAGCAAAAATCAAAAATAGGTCCAAAACTGTAATTTCGATACATGATATTTCATAAGTTTTTTCTTAATTAATGTCACTGTTCAGGAAATCTACTATCATAAGCACATAGAGGGTTGATTAGTATTAATATTTATGTAAAAATATTTTTACTTTGTGGACACTGTTTTGTGGGTGATGTCAAATTCATAAATTCGACCTCTGTCCATCCTGTATTTTAAGAAAAGTCCCTGAATGATAATTTATATGTGGCAACTCTACCATTAGATGTGATTCTTTCATAATCACATCTATTGTAATCCTTCAATTTTATCGACAACTAGAAATTACTAAGTAAAACACTTAAAGCCGATTAACAAAAGTAATCTGATTCTATTAGGCATCAGTTGAGTAATTATGAAAGCAAATTCGCATAATTTTTGCATAAAAACAATTCTTTTGTGTGTACAAACCGCATATGCACTGAAAGAATCACACCGTTCATAAACTCTTACAGCTTACAACTGATTTTTGAGTATTGTCTACATAACCTCACTTTTATGTTATTGTTTTTCGCGTCAAAGAAAAAAGATTGTCCGTAAAAAGGTTGTAAAAAATAGTGATACAAAGTAAGGTAAGTTTATTGTAATTAGTTTAGAAATAAAAAAAAACATTCTATTTCATTTATTTATGCAGAAATGGAGAAAAACAAACAAAAGGCAGAAAACGCAGCACTACCGATGAGGCAATCATGCTGACACCTCTTCAGGAAATTCTCCAAGGCAGGCTGAGAATTAAGGACGCTTCAGCCTTTGGAATACCGCTTCCTTGTTAATCTCTTCCACAGATTCTTTTGCAAAAATCGTTCCGCAAGATGCGATAATTCGCAAACCAATCCCGAAATGATGCAGGAGGCAAGTACTGAAGATGCGATAGTTGAAGAGGTTAGTCGACAAGATGAAGTAGTGGTCTAAGAGAGCAATGAAGAAGACGAGGTGTCACAGAGGAGACAAGGGCGAAGATTATAGAGATGATGATGAAGCTCTTGACTTATCGGTTGCTCTACAAATTTATCATATAAAATGACAGACCCAAACAGTCCTTAAACTGTTACCGAGCCCCCCAAGTTCCTCAAAACAGTGCAGAAGTTTGGAATCACGACACTATTCACAGGACCACAAAATTCCACAGGAAGGAGGAGATGGAGATGAAATAACCGCATGGAGGAAAATAAGTGCATTAAGGAGAATTTTGTTAATAATTCAATAAACTAAAAATGTACTAAATATAATGCATTTTTTGGATAAACTGTGTTGTTCGGCGATCTTGCGGAGGGTCAACAGTGCATGCAGGAAATTCCAACGAAATCATTATATTCCACGGAGAGCTCAATGGTTTCCGTCAGTAGGGTGATATCCCACTCGCATACCAAATTCACTAATCTTGAGATCCATTGCGAAGATATGCAAAAGCACCAACAAAGCACCAGTTTCGTAGATAGATCACCAGTTCGTAACTGAAGATATCACTTGCACTACCAATCAGAGAGTACTCCTCATCAAAGACTTGAGCTGAGAGATCACTTACTTCTGCTCAGGATGCTCATTAAGTTTACGCATTTCAACACTCTTCTTTACCATCTGACTTTATCCTCGTGAATATTCTCATCCTATATGCCGATGCAATATCCAAAAGGGATCTGTTAATTTCTTTCAATATAGCACGTATTCTATCTAATCTACAATCTCTTTTCTCCAGAAGATCACCTCTATAGAAGAATCACATATCTCCAGGGCAAGTATATTTCGCTCATCTTGGCGCGTTTATATGCCCTCCTGAAGCCCACAATGTTCGGATGTCTTAGCAGACACGATTCCTTCTGGATCTAGACCAATAGACAAGCAATTAAGACGCTTAACTGCCCCTCATAGTCTCACAACATGCTTACTCGGGGTCCTGTTCATCCGATAAACCTTAATCTGTCGGGATGGGGAATTTTCAGTGGTGTGTCTCCAAAGAAGTTTCTCGAGGACAACCGGTTTTGCTGAGAAACGGCGGAACGTGGAACTGATGTGGTCTTCCTATTGCAAGTGTCTCCAGTCACGTATTAACTTAAAAACTTAATAACTCGGGAAAATTTGGAGAAATCAGGAATTTCCACGAAATTATTCACCAAGATGTTTTTGTTTTCCTATGTCAATTGATATAACCTTCAATTCCTGTTGCCAAAATTTTAGGATTGCCAGAGTGACATTTTCATGAACTCAAAGTGGAAAAATGGCTTTCGCTAGTGCCCTAATGTCATAAAAACACGGCTTAGAAAAACTACATAAAAATGATTTTAAAACTAATAACTAGTCGTACAAACAATTTTAGCAGATAGATTAGAGTTCTGTCTAAACATTGATGTGCAATTTTTTGTATCCGGTGAAATTTTTACAGTGAAAATGGGCCTCCGAATTGTCGCATCAATTATTATACAGGAAGGCCCGAGACCCAACTTGTATAAAAATCGTCACTGAATTTTCATTTTCTTCTTGAGGAAAATCTAAGGATTTCCAGGAACTAATGAGGTGGGATTATGAACCTAATAAGTAAGACATTTTTTTGTCATAGTTGAAGAATCGCTTCGGTTTGTGTATTAATCAGAAAAAAATCACAAACCTTGGACATCATTTTACAGTATCAAGCATGGTCACTTTCCCCTATACTATTTCTTGTGTGGGAAATTTGAAGATATTTGATGCTTCTTTTTTTAGACAAAAAAACTTTATTTTATTAAGGTAAAATTTTAGCATGTTCTTACAATTTTTGGGGAACCCAAGGTAAAATTTACTCTTTAGTTTCTTTTGAACGATTGATTCTTTTTGTTCTGACTACTTTTACTTCATGTTAAATTCGTTCTACGGTCGCCTTAACACTAAGAAAAAACCTAAAAAGTTAATACAACTCTATGGTAGAGATGAATTAACTCTACGAATATCGATCTAATTGTTACTCATTTTCGTTGTAAATTTTAGTAAATACAGTTGAAACAGTTCTTCGTGCGCGTTGAATTAATTCTTCGGATATCGATGTAATTATTACTCTTTTTCGATGTAAAATTTCATCGCGACTGAAGTATATGCTTAAGTGTTTTCGTTTTAAGAATATACTTCAGTCAAGAAGATTTTCGTGTGACAAAGTTCATATGGAACATCAACTAGAACAGTGTTTCATGAAGACATGTGCGTGAATCATACTTAACATTTCGCTCGGAACATAGGGAACTTGAGGTCAAGAAAATATTAATAAAGAAAATGATAAAATAAAAAAAAAATTACAAAACATGTTCATTTTGGGATTTGAAAGAGTTATTTTAACTTTAAAAAAGATTTTTTAAACTCTTAAAACAAGTTATTTTAACTCTTAAAACGAGTTATTTTCAGTCTTAAAAAGAGTTATTTTAACTCTTTTGTCATGTAAATTTTAGGAAAAAAAAGTTAAAACAACTCTTTCGAATATTACACCTAAATAGAAGTAAAATCAACTCTAAAATATAGTTAATCGAAAATCACAACGAAAAAGAGTTAATTCAACATCGATTCGAATAAGTTTTACTCGACTATTTTTCTGAGTATAATAAAAGAAATATCTTACAGGTATGCAAATTTTATGGATGTATAATGCCATTTCGCGCGGTTTTGTCGGTCCCGAAAATGAACATAATCCCGAGATCCCATGTATTTGGCTTCGGAGGCTAGTCATTAACTCTGAGACGGCAGCGGACGCATGGTATGCGGGGTTAAAGTGTAATAAGTAATAATTTACCATATCAGTGACTGAGTTAATCAAAATCCAATAATTTTACTTAATAAAACCCAAAACGCGCTTTCTCAATTCATGTTAACGACAATTAATGTCAAATTTGGAAGTACGGACTTTAACAATTCAGTAATAATTTAGTAATTTTGCTGTACAAAAATACCATGAGTATCATTATTCAATTGAGTTTGCGTTAAATTTAAAGGGAGTTGGGAGTTTACATTTGGAATTGTATTTCACTACATAAAAAAATGTTTGTGGCGTAATGGTTTATCTAAGTATTCAAATGTTTGAGTCTTCCTAAAATATTCGTGTCAATCTTTTTTACCTTTTAAGACACTTAAAGCTAGTGCTTAAAGATAGTGCTTCTTTTAATTGATATTGCTATAAGACAATGGTGCACCGGTTTGCGGAAACTTCGTATTTTACATTTCGTATTTTACATGATCGTATTGCACATTTCGTATTGTGGAAACTTCGTATTCTAGTACACTACGTACATTTAAAAGTAACGAAATTATGTAATGCTAATCAAAACTGAATTAAATTTAATTTTTATATTCTGTGCTGTAATAAATGTCATCGCGATACATAAAATCTAATTTACTACACGTAATACAGTAAATTGTTCGAGTAATAAAACACTAAAAGCTTTTGCGAAGTTCAATTTTGAATTGTAACAACGTCTCAAAAGCTGCACATTTGTAATGTTAAGATAAAAAAAACATCCACAAAGAGGGAACAAATTGGCCAAAAGAATAATTTATTGTGTCTAAACGTCCAAAGAGACTTCTGGGTGTTCATAAATTTATATGGTGTCGCGCCAAAAATTGTGGGTGGGAGACAAATTTGCGATTTATGCACAATGTTCTATTTTTGCTTGTTGCAGTTTCTAAAATAAATTCAATAGCCACATTTATCGTCACATCGGTCTTATTTTGATGTTCCTCAAAATAAATACGAAGCATCCAAAAATATCTCATTTAGATTGTTTTCACAGCTAAAAACAAGATTTTTTTTTGTTACTTATCCAATTGACGCGAAGCTATAATTTTTCATTCAAACGCAATAGTTCTAAATCCATGATATCAACAATTGCAATCAATTCCACATGCTGGCTCAATAAAATATTTAATTAAATGTCTATTCCGCAGTATTCTTCATTATTTTAACTGCACTATTTCACTCAAAAACCAATCTTTTGCGCTTCTGCGAGATTTTTTAACAAAATTCCTCGACTGACACTCAAAGTCACAATGAAAGTCAAGAATGAGTTTTTTTTTTCATATTGAGATTTCATCAATGAATTTTCAAAAAATTTTCTCTCTCTTTGGCTCTCCATAGTTCGTGGCGTGAAAGAAAAACCTCAACGCCAATATTTGAAATGTGCAAAAATAAACCAGGATCTCTCTCAACATAAACTTAGAAGTTGCGAGCGTCAGATGAGTGCAAATTGCGCATGATAGACAAGGGGTTGACAAGTAATAGGATTAGGCGTGAATGAATAGATAATTTAAAAAAAAATGTCTCAGGGTTAATTTTTTACTTTGGGTTATATTTTCTACATTATCCGAATGGATAATCTTCTCATGTGTATTAATGGACATTGTTTCATATTTATAACGGTTTTTTTTTCAAGTTTTAGCGTGAAAAAAGATCTGCAGGGTACATTTTTTAACCGATTGGAATACGTAATGATCCATTTGAATGGTCTTGGAATTCAGGATAATTCTTTATTGGTTTCAATTGGTTATACGAAACGATAATTTAAAAAAAAGCAAGGTAAATTTCACATATATGGGGAGACTGGGGCAGTAGCAAACATAGGGTAGCACGGAACACTGATATTTATGTCTACACTACTGGAACTTATGTCGACCATTTCTTCAGTGGACAAAGGATACTTATAGTATCTATGAATTTATATAGGTCTCGTCCTCTGAGGTATAATATCTAATTCAAAAAAATGTAATGTTTACAACTACTCCGTGTTTACTGCTGCCCTAGTTTCACCTAAGTTAATATCCAATAATTAAAAAAAGACGCAATTCAACTTTAAATGACATGTAAGTTCGGTTTTAGGCTAAATTTTAAAGTTCTAGATTAGGCCTGAGCCAAAATAAAAGCCGAATTGAATTTAGTAGTGCCAGTTGGCATTCTTCGAAATGCCGCAAAAATTCACGTAGAGAAAATGAGAGGTTTTTTTAATGTGAAAATTGTTTTATTCCTTAGAGTTAAGTTATTTTCACAAGAAAATCCTTTTAATAATTTAGTTGAATACAGTTATTTGGGTTAATTAAGAATAATTGTCGATATTACAACAAAAACATTGGGATGAAATTTTGAGCTGGAATACTCATATTCTTTTAAGCTGTCCCAAAATTCAGGATAGGTTAGAGAAAAACCCTTTTGTACAACACTATTTTGATTAATAAGGAATGCAAAAGTATATATTACAGGAAGGGACACGACTTGCTAATAAGGATAAAATAGAGAAGAAAATATTTTGTCGCATTTCAGAGATTTTTTGCAACCGCAGCGCCACCAGACGTTTGTCAAGTGAGTTATTTATGTCTCTATCTCTCTCTCACAGTTAAACTGCGCGCAACTTAAGAACTTCCATTTGAAGTGATATTTACATTTAATTTCTTTGTATTTTTGCAAGATTCAAGTAAAAGGGTGTGTAGTGAAGAGCTACCCGTCTTCTGACAAAGATATCAAGAAGACAATTTATTTTTATGAGAGTTTTTCTTTCTATTATGTCTTTTTTGCGCAAAAATATTCATTATGGCACCGACTAGTAATAAGCACAGGTCTGTTCTAGATATTTCTATTATATTTTTTGACAATCCGTGTTTTACTTGGCATAATTAATATGTTAATTCCGAAACGCATCTTCAAGTTAATAAATAAGAGACAATTTTCATTCTGGTTGGACAAGAGTAGCGAAGACAATAGGTTTAGATTTATACCAATCGCTCTGAAAGTTATAACAACTTTGAATTATACGATTTTAAACACTTCGTTTCTAATATTTCGGTTTAAATATTTCGTTTCCGATATTTAAGTTTAGTATACCAAAGACGAAAATACTTAATCTTAAAATATACGAAAACTGAGTAAGAAAACCGAGCAATATTTCGGACAGCTTGAAATATCCTTCACTTTGAGTAAAATATCGGACAATGCAACTAAATGGATTGAAGACAAAATTCGTTTAATTTTGAATATAATTTAAATCAAAATGGTTTATTTGAAATTTTTGTGGAGAGAAGTAGTTTACGAAAACGGTAAAGGAACTTCTTGTTCGTGTAAACTTGTTTGTTTGAGAAAAAGCACAAATAATTTTGATTAGAGATTTTCTTAATCTGTGGTAGCGACGATTGATTCTTTAAATCCTGATCTCATGTAATAAAATAAACACTTTATCACAGATTCAGCAAGGTTATGTTTTTAATATCGTCCACTTACTTTGTGTCTTAAAATTCCACGAACTGCCTTTTTATTCAGTTTAGTTTCAAAAATGCTTTGAAAGAGTCGCGAAAGAGCAAAAGGTTGCGAGAAACTTGCTGTACGATATTTCCCACGACATGGACGATATTACAATCAAGGTATTCGACATAGCATCCAAAACTATGTTTATTTATTTTGTGATGAAAAAAATGATGATTAACTTCTTGAAAAGGCTCCAAACAACATTCGTGATGTTCTTAAATGCTACCTGTCCGAAATATTGGTCCGTTGTCCTATGCGCTATACGAAACATTGAAAGACCATTTTTCAAAATATCCTCGTAGAAATGTCAAAAGACATGTTTAGTAAACGAAAAGATAATAAATCATGTTATTTATCTATTAGATATACCTCTACTATAAATATATGCCAGTTTGATAATAAAACTCCTACACTTTAATTCTGTTTTAGTCTCTGTTTTGTATGTACTTTGCGGTTCGATATATACTTTACCTCCATAAAATACTTGTTTACTTCGTAATTGTTTAGCATAAATTTCTTTAGTGATCCTCCTTCTTGCTCTCTTGGTACATTTGGTAATTTTCTATTAATAAAATCATTTTCCACTCTCCGCAGAAAATTGTTTTTCGTATAAGAAAGTCAATGTTAATTGAAGCACCATGTGTATAAGAAATATTTCAAGAATGCGCACATGTAGATTGGATTATAATTGCGCCATTTCTTCAAAAAAAAAACCTCCAAATGCGTGCGCATGAAAATTCCATCCGGAAAAGTGTGATCTAGTGTTGGGAAATCAACAGTGAAAAACATTCAATTCGCCTTTTATTTTGACGATGTTGCGAATTCATGCTGAAGTGATGATGGATTCTTGTGGGATATGCAACTAAAATAGCTTTTTGGGGGCGTCAAAGCAAATTGCGAATTAGACAAGCATATGATTTTGTAATCTCTCTTGTATTCGTCTTTGGACAATTTGGGGGTAAGGGAAGATCTGAGGGGAGAGAGTGGAGAGATCATAAAATGCTAAACAAAACACAAGAATTTTTTTGGTAAAAATAGAACGGAAGATTGAACCTAGAGTTGTGTTTACAAAACAAAGTGTTTCAGTTTTTTTCTTCCTGACATTCTCTTTGATTTTTTTTGTTCAAAGATGGTACAGATATTAATGAAGACTTTGCTGTGGGAATTTGTTATTTAATAATTCAACATTCCAGCCAGTTCCAGATAATTCTTCTCAGTGCTCGTGCTCCAAGGAGAAAATATTTATGTTTTCTCTGTGCAGCACGAGCTATGTAAGTTCACTATTTTCCGTCACCTTGAAATTTCCTTTCTTGACTTCTAGAGAGTTTTATTTGGATACGATTTCGTAAATCTATTACTTCGCGAAAAATAGAAAATTTGAGTGATCCTATTTATTCGTCTGTTGATCTGTCGTTTTGTTCGCCGTCCCTTCAATTCGTCTTTCCGTTTGTTCGAAATTTCGTTCGTGTGTTTGTTTGATGTTTTATCCGTTACATCCTTCATGTTTACGTCCGTTCGTCTTTTGTTTTCCCTTTTTATTCACTTGTCGTCCCGTCCGTCTGGTTTTGTTTCTTTGTTCTTCCATTTGCTCATCCTCCTTTTAGTTTGATCTTCATTCGTTAAATTTTTCATGTTACTATCTGTTCGACTTCCATAATCACGTCCATACTTTCGTCTCCTTCTTCCATCATAATCCGATCTACTCGATCTTTCATGTTCTCGTCCGTTCAGTCGTCTTTAAGCCCGTTTGATCTGTCATCCGTTCGGTCATTCTACCGTTTCTACTATTTGTTCGATCTTTCGTGCTCCTGTTCGTTTATTCACGTAGAACAGAGGCGTGCAAGAACCGTTTGAAACCGAACAAACGTCAAATGAAACTTGTACAATAAGGGTCAAAACGCTACCTGAACAAACTTATTTTGACGTTTATTCAGTTTCAAACGGTTCTTGCACGCCTCTGACGTAGAAAAAAATGAACAGGAAATAATACAAACGTTTCACTGTTTGCCTCGTTTGCCTACTGCTTGCTTGTCCTTCCGTTTGGTCGTCTTTCTGTTCTTTCGTCATCTCGCCTGTTTGATCTTTCTTACTCCCATTTGATCGGTCTTCCTCTCATCCGTTTAACCTGAAATTCGCTTGGTCTTTCATCCATTTGATTTTTCTACTGTTTCTACAGTGCTTTCGTGTCCCAGTTCGTTTATTCATCGTTCTCTCTGTTTGCCCTATTGTTCGCTTATCATCCTATTTGTTCGTCATGTCATGTCATCAGTTCGATCTTTATACATTGGATCTTTCATGTCCCTGTCTACTCGTTTTCTAGTGTTCCCGGTTGTTCGGTCGCCCTCTCAATTCGTCGTTTCCCTATCTGTTCAATATTTTAGCCTCTCGTTGTTCGTTTGATCTTTCTTTCTCCTGGTCATTCATTCATCTTCCGGTCCATTTGTTTTCATGTTCACACGTCCTACTGTTCATTCGTTCTTCTTTTCATTCGCCTTCTTGTTCGTTCGTTCGTTCTCTTGTTTGTTTCGTTTTTGATCTGATCGATCTTTCGCCCTCCTATTTGTTCAGTCGTCCTCATTTTATCATTCCGTCGGTTTGATTGTTCTTGCTCCCGTTCGTTCATTCGTCTTTCTGTACGTTTATTGTGATATTGACACGTGCTCCTGTTGATTCGTTCGTAGTCTTGCTTGTTTTTCTTTGATATGATCGATTTTTCGTTCTCCAATTCGTTCAGTTGTCCTCCTTTCACGTTCCCATCCGTTCGGTTGTTCATCCATCTTCGCGTCCGTTTATTTTCATGTTCACACTTTTTTCTGTGTATTCGATCTTCTCTTCGTTCGTACTCTTGCTTGTTTTGCTTTGGACTGTTCGATCTTTCGTTCTTCCATTCGTTGAGTTGTCCTCCTTTCATATTCCCGTTCGTTTGATCTATTTTACTCCCGTTCCTTCTTATGTCTTCCCGTATGTTTGTTCCCATGTTCATACGTCTTTATGTTCATTTGTTCGTCTTCTTGTTCGTTCGTCCTCTTGTTTGTTTCGTTTTGATCTGTCCGATGTTTTGTACTCCTGTTTGTTCAGTCGTCCTCCCATTCGTTTGGTCTTTTATCCATTGTCTATTCGATCTTCATTGCTTGTGTTCGTTCGTTCATCCAGGTTTTAGATCATCTTCTCATTTGTTCGATCTTTCGTTCCACATCCGTGTGATCTTTCATGCTCTAGTTCGTTCGTATTCCTAACCGTTTTTCCTCCCATAAGCTTATTCTTCTATCCTTTTAAGTATTCATTCTTCCATGTATACATCTGTTTATCTGTTGATCTATTCGTACTATAACAAAATGACGTTCTACAATTTCTTCAAGTTTTCTAAGTTTAAAACTAAGAAATGCTCTTGCGTAGATATTTCGTAAGCAGTTGGGATTAACTAGGCTTAATTTGAAAGGTCTTTAAATTCCGAACAAATGTGTATTGGTTGCATCAGATATTTAAAGCAGAGGTGTGCAAGAATCGTTAAAAACCGAATATACATCAAAATAAGTTTGTTCTGGTAGCGTTTTGACCATTGACGATTTCGACCATTTGTGAGCAGAAAATTATAATAGAAGTCACGAGGTCGAGCATTCTGTAAAGCTAGAACGCTTTCCTACTCCTTTTTTCACATCACTTAGATTTATGAAATATAAAACCCCTTTATTGTGCTTTATTGTATCTCAGGAATTTACAGTGAAAAGTTGTTTTCCTCTCACTGGAACTTTTTTGGCAACACAAATAAATATTAAAAAAAAGAATTGAGAACAGAGTCCTATGACGAAACATGAGTAAAAGCTACCATCAAACATTAGCAATGTACTATGGTAATATTTACATTTTTCACATTTATTTTGTGTTTAACATTCCATTGGGTTATATTTTATTTCGCGCTGTCGCTTTGATAACAAAAAATCATCCAGAGTGATAAGGGGATTTTCTGAGAAGAACAATAAGAGACACATTGGAAGAAAATTGAGTCAGCATCTTTGTAGAATTACAATAAAGCTATTTTGAAAAAATTTACAAAGTATAACTAAAGTTTTTTCTAAGATTCTGCATTACTCCCACCGTGTGACTTCCTTGCATATTTCCTTCTTACTCGTACATAAAATTAAAAGAGTATAAATCTGCTAAGATGAGACAAACGTAAACTTACTCCTACGATAATAAACATTTTAAAGCGCATCTCTCTAGTTAGACTTCTATAGGAAAACATATAGGACTCACCTGAGAGCATGAGTTTTTTTTTCTCGCTTTCCACTGAAACACCTGAGTCTTACTGCGGAATATGAGTTTTTTAAAGAGAGGACGTGTCACAATCCGACTGAATTTCCTTTACACAAGATGCTTGTTATTCCCAGGACGAATATCACAATTTAATAGAGTCACTAAAAGGTGGTGAAGGGGTGTTGAAAGGTGTCATCTTTAGGGTAATCCTGGGGGAAGTAATAGTATGAAGAATATTGCAAATTTATTGGTACTTCCAGGGCACAATAAATTAAACATATAACATTTTAATAGTCAAGATATTTCTGCTTTGTATTTGTCTTTCCTTACCTCAGATTTCCATTAGGGGAATTGTTCTTTAAAGATTGTTATATAAATTGCAATATTTTAAATTTAACTTTGAGGCATTTAAGATAAAGAAACTTAATGTGATTATCCCAAATCGTGCTTAAATTTGCATAGCAATTTCCAATAAAATTTCAATTGTCAGGTCATTACCAATTCATAACCGGTTAGAACTGATTTCGTCCATATACGGAAATAGAGTTGAATGAATCCGAAAAAAATATATAAGTCTAACTAAAAAGTTAAACAGCAATAGAGAGATTAATAATCCGGTCAAATTTTATTAGGTTTAAACCGGTTATGAATACCTGTAAGTTGGAAAACCGAAAGAGACAGTCCGGTCTAGAACGTCAGAGAAGAAGGACGTGTGAACTTGGGTCTCCCGGGCGAATCTGGCTAGGTGCTAGAAGGTATGGCGGTTAGTTGTTTAAGAGAGTCCATTCTATATCACTCCTTCCAACCTAAGAATCCAAACCGATAGTTTATACAATAAAAATCAAAAATAACTAAATGAAAAAAAAACCTTTCAAACTACTCTATTATGTGAGTACGATGCGTAATATAGGCCTCAGACTTAAGCCTTATGCATATGGCTTAACTTCTCTAATTTCTTATCAGTCAAGATTTTTTTTGTAAAATTAATTAGGATTGGATATTTAGAGCAAGTAATTTCTTTGATTCTGAAAGAATCAATGAAATTACTATTTAAGATTTTGAGAACTTCAGGAACTGGGCCAAACCTCTAGTCTGTCAACCGCCTAACTCAATAAAACAACTTTTGTATTCTAATTGCAAAACTAGTTTTAAGGTATATCACCTCAATGGTTCGAGAGTTCTAATATGCAGGAGCGTTTTGTTACAATTTTAGAAAAATAAAATTTAATTTTTTTGACAACAAACTAATTAATTTATTATGTTTATAATACACCATACATAATAGTGAAATTTCATTGAAAAATGAACATTTTTTTTTTAGCACTTTACTGTTCTCAAGTGCTTCTGCATCATCGACTTTACTTTGTGTTGGTTCCTGTCGCGACTGTTTGGTGGTTTTGGAACACGAATTGCACTGGGAAAAACAGTAAAGACAGGGATTAACACAAAGGAAAGTCGATAATGCAGAAGCAGTTGGGAACGATAAAGTGCTAAAAAACACATGTCCATTTTTCATTGGAATAACACCATAATGGAAGTTAAAAATGAAATAAATTAAATTAAAAATGAAGAGAGATAATCTGTACTGTTCTCAAGTGTTTCTGCATTATCGACTTGTCTTTGTGTTGGTTCTTGTTTCAACTATTTTCTCAACGACTTCTGTATATATACAGGAGAACTATATACTTCCATATATGATATAAAGGAGGCGTTGGTTTCTCCCCAGTCCTCATCGTGTTCTAAAACCGCAAAACAGTCCTGACAGGAACCAACATAAAGAAAACTCTTGTTAAAATCGATTATACAGAAACACTTGAGAACAGTTAAGTGTACCAGTACCATAACAATGCTATTCCAACGAAAAATGAACATATTTTTTAGCACTTAACTGTTCTCAAGTGCTTCTACATAACCAATTTTTCTTTGGATTGGGTCCTGTCACGACTGTTTGGTAGTTTTAGAACACTGTGAGGACATGAGAAAACAGTCGTGACAGGAACCAATACAAAGAAAAGTCGATAATGCAGAAGCACACTTGAAAACAGTAAAGTGCTAGAAGTTGTTCATTTTCATTGGACTAGCACCAAAAATCATAAGTAAATTTTCTCATAATTTTTTATAATTTACTTAGAATTGTTAATTTAATTGCGACCCAAGAGATTAAATAAGTTAGGCAAATACCAAACACAGACAGACTTTAAGTAAAGGGTTTTATAAAAAGAAAATTAAATAGATCAATGAGAATTAAACAATTTTATGTCATTGGAATAGATTGAAACCTGGTTATCATAATCTAGAATATTTAGACTCCTAAATGCAAGTTACAAGATTCTGTTACCCTTTAATTTAATGATAAATAAACTGTCAAAGAATCGATGATAGATAAAAATTTAAATTTAGATCCTGATGGCGCTGGCACACCTTTTCAATTTAGTGAAATTCAATCGATTGAAATTTTACCTTTTACTCTTTCAAACTGAGATCAGAAACAGCTGTCCTTTTCGGTCAAATGAAATCTAAAATTGAAATTGAAAACTAAAATTGAAATTTTAATTTGCATTTGACAGAAAGACATAAACAATCTTATTTCAGTTTGAAAGAGTAAGAGGTTAAAATTTCAATCGATTGAATTTCACTAAATTGAAAAGGTGTACAAGCGCCATGAAGTCTAAATAAGCTTTCAAAAGCTGTGTATAAGAATTTTAAAGTTATCAAATTCGTGCATTTCCTGTCATCAGGATTGCTGTAATAAATTTTCTTATTACAGGATAAAATAAATACTTTTCAACACAAATTAGTAAAATTATTCTGTTAAGTTGTACTTTATGTTCTTCCATAATTTATCATCTTAAAACTATCTGCTGAGCAATAAAATTGTGATTCAAGCATTAATGTTGAAAATAAATACTTGCAAAACTCTTATTTTTCTTTTTTGGAGTAATGTGAATGATTGATGCGTGTATCAATGTTGTCAACAAGTTGTCGTTAGTCATCTTTTAATCTAATCTGTACTAATTAAATGTCTTAATTATGAAGTGTGCCATTTCTAAATTTTCTCTCTACTTTGCATTGAAGAATTTCTTGGTAAAGATTTCTTTGTGCTCTCATTTGACTTTGTTATTTAATTAATTCAATGAGTAATGTGAAAGTGATGAAATTAACAATTATTAACGGAAATAACTGATAATATTATCAAATTACTAGTAAATTTCAGCGAAGTAGAATACTTGGCGTTTTCTCTAAAAAGTTAGTTTGTGGAGAAATGTAAAAACTCTTTGGAAGCTTAAAATTTTCTCAGAAACCATAACACAGTTCTACACTTCAAGAAACACAACGCGTTTAATTCTGACATCCTCGTAGTTTAATATATAAGTTAATAAATTACCGTAGTTACTACTTCCTTTATTAAAGTTTGTTTCAAATTCGAATTAAAATAAAGTAGTTTAAAAGTCTGACATTTTCGCTGGATTTTTTTGTACATATTTTTAAATGTTGCATAAAATAAAAATAATTCATTTCGAATGTTTTTTTTTTGTAATAGCAATAAAGTCAATGACGGGATTTCGATCTAATTTCCAGGCACTGTGACTGGTCAGTCTATTGTACCCATCTTCTTTATTTGTAAGAGCCTTATTCTGGTATCCTTAATAAAGGACGTTTATGCTCATTAGCCGCCTTCATATTGAAATGGTACTAACCCTCCCGGTACCGTGATCAAAGTTCTGGAAGAGAGTGATATATTAATTTCCTCTATTTTTTATCTCTATCTTATTTTTCTTCAAAATACATTTTCGTGACTCAGACGATATCTGATAAATCATGCGATGCTTTCTTCAAAATTCTCAGTTTTTTTTGCTATGTATTCTTAAAACCAATTAAGCTTTCAAAAGGTGCTGAAAAGTTCCTAGAATGTTGCATTACACTGCATGACAAACAACATTAATGTATGTATTCCACTTGACTTTGAAAAAATTTAAGAAGGAATAGTTCAAGGTCATTGGCATATACCTGGATGACGAAAGTCGAGCCAGGGATTTCTCTGCTCAAGAGCTTACAATCTTACCAGTTACACTACGGGACCTCCCTTCCTTACATCCAGTAATATTATTCCTGATTGAGGGCTCTCTATACACTTACGACTTAAGCACTTAAACCGAAAGACGGCTTAACTTAATTATACTCAGAATAACGATCATCTTACATTTCCACCAGTTTTTGATTAATCCGTCTCTTGGCTTAATCTGAGAAACTGTTTTGTTAGTGGGAAACTGATGGGGATTTAGTCAATTCATTATTTGATTAATTACATTAAGCCGTCGCTTGTCTTAAGTCGTAAGTGTGTCTAGAGCATTATACTCTACCGATTCGAAGATTTATCAGAAAGAACTTACCTAAAATTCTGCTGGAAGTTCAAAAATTTAAACCGAATAATTGCGCATGGTCATTATATTAATGAAATTTAAATTCATACGTTCTGCCATCCTGAATTTCAACAAGATTACAAAAAAAACAATTTTACAGAAAACGTTTACGAATTCTTGTTAACGACTGAAGTGTCAAGAATACCGAATATTCGAAATGAAAGAACAGCCAGCGCTAAAGTGGCGAATATGTGAATTTGCGTTTTAAGCTTCCGTCCGGTCGATTTTCGAATAGGTTTACTGAATACTGAAGACACAATCAATTCGAATAACCCTTCGGGGAGACAAAGCCAAATTAAACCTATTCGAAAATCGATCGGAAGCTTAAAGTTCAAGTTCACATATTCGTCGCTTTAGCGCTGACTGTTCTTACATTTCGAAAATTCGGTTTTCTTAACACTTTTATTCGTCAACAACAAAATCGGGTAAAAGTTCGGTGAATAAAGAGAATTTTGTTTAGTGTACTTTCAGGTTTAATATCAATTTCATTAAAATAAATGTCCTTTTCATGAACTTATTCACTTTTGCGTAACTCGTTGGTTACATTTTCGAACTTTCAACAAAATTAGGTAAATTCTTTGAGATACCTTCGAATCAGAACAGTATAAATCTCAACCGGAAAGAGAACTCAAATTGGGAAAAATATTACTGAAAATAATATTTTATATGAAAGTAAGGAATACATATTCAAATAATGGAATGTAGTCTCTATTCTCCTAAACCATTTAGTCTCTAACGATGATTAACTATTTTTTTTTTGTTAATTTTCGACGTAAGGAAAGAATACCCCGGATCGGAATATTAACAGATATGATCGATAGTTGAAAATACAAGCCTCAAAATACTATTTGGTATTTTTATGTATGCTAATTGGTATGTTAGTAATCCATTTGACTATATCTGTGCATTTGAGTTTTGAATTTTTACAATAAATTAATAAAAAATAACTGTAATTTCAACTATTTACTTTGTACCTTGGATCGTCAGGAATTTAATCAGGTGCCTCACGGAAAATTGCTTTTGTAAATTAAACCTGAACTAATGTAATGCATTCTTTTGAGAGTTAAATAGTAAAAAATAGCTAATAATTTTTAAAAAGTCATTTGAATTAGTGCAACAATATGGTAATAACGTGACGATCCGAGGAACACTTCCGATCGCTGGTGCTCTTCCCTTATCAAGAATATAAATTTAGAGGAAACAAAAGTTAAGTAGAAAAATTGACTTAATTGTTTTCGAAATGTAAATCCATAATCGTCTTATTTGGGAACTTCTCAAAATCCCTACTCGCTATTTTCAATCGTTTGACCTGTAGTTTAGATCTTATAATGAACTAAAAATGAAAATTATGTATGATACACTAAATATAATGCTTTTGAATCTTAAAATAAACCAACTGTTTCGTTGAAAATTGTTTTACCTCTTCCTATACTTCATCCAAAAATTACATAGTAAAAAGTTTGTCCTTCCTTTTCGTATGTACGTATAAGATATTTGTTTATCCACTTGAAAAGTCCGGATGCAAAATGAGAAAACAAAGACCCTCTCTAGAAGTTTTACAGAAAGAGTTTAAGAGGAAATAACTTTAGTAAACACTTTTTAATATTAAGAGAAAATTAATGTAGAAAACAGCATGAAATTTATGCTACAGAGACTGTATACTATATCAAGGTGCATTTCATTAAGATATTCAGTAATGATTTTCGCGTTTGAGAATGAAGACTGTATGCCAGAGTTCTTTTGCACAATAACAATGATAGAGAAATCTTCCAATAACATTTTCTTTTAGCATGACAATGAAGGTTGAAAGTAAACATACTGTGGTCCTTAACACTTGTAAGACCTGCAACAGAGCTGCTGGTTCTATTAGAAAATTCTGATTTTAGATTTAGGACTTTAAATTGACTTTTATAGAACTTTAAAATTCAGAACTCTAGAATTAAAATTTAACTTTAAGAATTAGAACTTTAGATCGATTAGCGATAAAGCATTTCAATTGTAGACAATCAACTGGGAAGTCATAGGCCGATAAGTGTTAAATATTTCTTGTTCAAACAATTTCTTTTTCATGGGCGAATAGGGAATTTTCAGCGGAAGCACATTTACAGATCAGAGTGAATATTATGTATTTTTCGGATGTTCTAACACACAAGCAATATTCCATCCAAAGTATCTCTGTGTTTTCTGTCCACTTTGCGCCACAAGTTTCCGAAGCTTTTGCCTCAGTTTCGAGTTAACTCTCGTCGCGAAAGGTTGCTCTTAGAACGTTCTTGTTCCAAAATAACACTTCTCTTCAAAATTACTCTCTTTACGTGATATAAAATTCATATTTAATTGAGAGTTGATAGAAGTTACAGTGAAGACAAAATTGCACCCACAACAATCCTCGAATGGATCAATTAGCAAGATTTTTGTACAATTTCTGAAAACACCCACATAAGATAAACGAATTTCTTGAGAAAATTGTGGATTACTTGAACTTTCGGGGGTGCTTGATTTAGTGATAAGCCCGAAGATGACGACTGATTCTCTGAAATCGTTCATCACCCTCCCAACAGCCACAATTTACGGGAGGAAGAGATCTGAGAATACAAAATTCATCCTCTTGTGGAGCTTTGTCCTCCTCTTCAGCATCGGCATTTCATCATATGTGGTGAGAAATTATATACATCTTTTTACTCCATGCCATCCTAGCCTCCCCCAAGAGAGGCACCTGTGAACTGGTGAGGATTTTGGGGAAAATGATTGAGGAGACGGAAAATATCTCCAGGGTATTTTATGGATGAAGAGAAAGAACACCTCATGTGTATATTTTATTGAAACTCACGTGGATTTTTGTGAATTTATTTGCCGTATTTTTCTTTCTGAAAAATATCTCGAAAGAAACATATTGAAAACTCTATCAGAATTTCCCAATTTTCAATAATAAATTCATGGGGGGTTATCGATAGCCAGAAGAGAATAGCTCTTACTGTTTGACCTCTAGGGCAGTGGAAACCATCGGAATTTAAGAGGAGTCAAAATACGTTTACTGCCAGTTTACTTGCTATTTTACTAGTTCGTCGATTGAATCAACTTTTGTCCTATCTGCTGTATTTCCTTTTAGGATCTTAGTTGTTTTCTGTTTCATTCAATATTCAATTTAATTATACTTCAAGAGAACAATATTCATTGCATAAACTTAAAATCTTAATACAAAGATTTTAATTTCTGGTACGACAACAGTCGATGCAACCTACGAAATACTGTTCTCTTTCTCTATCCTCTTTATTAGGTGATAAGAAATCTTTTAGAAGAAAGATTTATTTTATGTTTATTGTATTTGACTTTGTTATTCAATTAAGCCAGTGGTTGTGAGAAAATTCAGATTAAACTAATTATTAATGAAAACAAGCTATATTGAAATCAAATTAATCGGTAATTCCAGGAAAATTAAATTACTTGGAATTTTCATTGATAAAGCGGTAAACACAGGTGCAATACTCTCGGAAGTTAAGAAAATACTCATAAATCCTAAAAATATTTCGGAACAATATGCTTATTATCAAGCTTAACCTTTTGAAAATGACATCAATTGTGATTAAGTCAATCTATTAAATTTAACAGCCTTATTATTGTATTAATACAGGAACATGAATATTAGCTGAGATTCTTTACAATCTCAGCTTTTGTAGTCCTAGGTAAAATCCAACCTCGTCATAGATCACGAATATCATATGCGCTAACAAACGATTTTCGTGAACGGTCCGTTCCGTCCGTCCGTCGTATAACTGCTTCTGGAGAGAGATATCGACAAGCGGTTTCCGGCAAAGATTAAATGTCGATGGGTGGCTAGAAGTAGGCGATGCCAGATCCAACCCCCTTCCGCCATTTTGGAACACCCCCAAAATTTGTATTCTTAATATTTCCAGCCTCAATGGCATCGATCGATCTCAAATTTTAGTATGTTATAGCTGAGCCCAAGGCCTTTCGATTAAAAAAAATTAAGACCCTCCGATCCGCTGACCCGAGCTAGAAGAGGTCAAAAATTCAATTTTCGAATGGCTATAGAGTGGAATCACCACTTCTCGCCAATCAATGCCCCACTTTTCGCCACTTATATTAAAATCGTAATTTTTCCATTATTTATGAAATGAATTAGCTTGAAAATTATTTGCATTTCAACTGCTGCTACTTATAAAGACGAAAAACACTAATTTTTTGTTTTGAATTTAAGTGTTTGGGCATTTTACGAAGCAGTTTTTAATCAAGTACATGAAAGCCAATATTTCTTACCAAATATGCCAAGTGTCATGAAATTTTTATCGAACAAAATTTACGATTTTGGATAAATAATTCGTCTAGTGAGCATTTAACTGCATTCGAAGAATACATAAAATTTGTATTTATTTAGTTAATATTTCTTTTTATATTATTTTAAAGTAAAAATGATCCATGGCGGAAAGTGGTTACATTCTGAAATTGATTTACCACCGGTCGCCATTGGTTTTTAATAGGCGACGCTAACTTCACTTCATATATGCTCAGTTGTCAAATCTGCTTTATTTACTTTCTGTAATAAAATTTGATTTCTCGAAGAGATGTGAAGAAAAATCATTTTAAGTGAGTAATAATAAGGTGATCATGAGGAAAAACAAATGCTGAATGTATTGTTTTCATAACATTGCTTAAAATAATTCAGTTGGGACATTTTAAACTAAGTGGCGAGAAGTGGTTACAGAACTGGCGAAAAGTGGCGACGAAGGTGTTATTTTTGCATTGTTAATAAAAATTTGTTTTTTAAGTAGTCTAACGTTAAATTAGAGGACTATTTGCTTGGCAAAACTAGAGCCAATACATCTAAGTTACTTTGTGTCAAATTTGAGTTATGTTATAGTAAGGGGTCAAAAATTATAATAAAGTAAACTTCACTTTTTCCTAAAAGTGGCGATAAGTGGTTACTCCACCCTATCTCCGGTTCTAACTATCGGAATTAGAAAAATTTTGGTGTTTTGGAAAGCTCTCGTGGAGTACTACAACCACTATGATACCTCAATTTCAGCCGATTTAATCGAAAAATTGATTTTTGAAAATTCGATGTCGAATATTTCGAAAACTAGACAATATTTTTTCTTTACATATTAGTATGTTGTAGCTGAGCTCGAAACCTTTCCAACGGTCAATCGTACTCTTCCTTCAATGTTCCCTGATCTGAGTTATAATCAAAAGTGTCTCGACCGGACTGCATTTTCGGTGTTTATGAAGCAATTTGTATGAAATTTTAGTATATTATATCTGGGATCGAGACTTTTCTAATGGTGGTTCTCATCTGTCTCCACTCCACCCCATTGTACTCCGACCCTAACTAAAACGAAATTAACCGTATTCTATCTCAAATGTTTATTAACCAATGCTGAGCTTTCTCTTTGTCTTGTTGGCCTTCTGTACTCAAACTATTTAAAATAGAAAATGACCAGTGATAAGCCCAGATAAGCTTATGATAGCTGAGATTCTTTACAGGTAACCTCGAAATACGTACAATTCGGGGTCCTTGCAACTCGAAATACTTGAAAATTTGATTATGAATTGAATTTTCATTGAATTGAACAAATAATATTGGATCGACGCGATTGTTTACCCTTCAGAATTGAATTAACTACTCAAGTATTTACCTGGTGTGATTATGTCTTTTACATTAATCAGAGGATTTATGGTACACTCCGACGCTTTCGTGAGATACCGCCATTTAACACTCTCCTACTCCTAGTCAGATCTCTTCTCATCCCAGTGACGACTTACGGTGCTGAACTCATTTTCGCAGCTGATTGCGAAACACTAAGGCGTCTAGCGGTAACCTTTAACAATTGCGTTAGATACGTTTCTGGTCTCGGCCCTCGCGATCATATTTCTAGGCACCGCAACATTCTGGTGGGTTGTGATCTCCCATCACTCCTCCGTCAGAGAACGGTTTGCTTTCTGTTTCGTCTGATTTCATCGGGTCGTCCGCGCTAAATGACCTCACTTCTGATTCCTGGGGCCTATGCCAGGGTGCGGGGACTCTTGGTGCCGAGAGCTAACTCTAACCAGCTATCGCGAACAATATTTGTCGACGGGGTTGTCTTGTTCAACTTCCTTCCTTTGCATGCCAGATCATCTTTGATCGACATCGCTACATTCTACCAGACTTGATCAGGTTAAATTCGTTTCTTTTTTTCTTTCTTTCTTCTTTGTTATTATTTTCCGATTTTGTATTTTCCTTTATCTTTCTTTTTCAAACCATGTGAGAGGGGCGGGCCCCATTGGTATTGATTAAAATAAATAATAATAATAATAATCTCAGTATTTCGAATTGCAAGGACCCCGAGTTGCACTCATTTCGAGGTCACCTATAGAGAATCTTAGCTACCGTAAGCTTATCTGGGTTTTTTGAGAATCTCCTCAAAATCGACTTCTAGAAAATAGTTCGAAAATCATATTTTTCAAACTTTTATTTTTAGAAAAAGTTGTAGAAGCGGTGAATTTTCTATAGATAATAAGCTTGTTACAAAAGCACATTAAAAGCTGTGACATACAAATGGCTTCATCAAACGCGAAACTGTCAAAGAACTTTTTGAAGAGTGTTATCACCGTGTTTAGTACACCCGATGCGCTTTTATATCGTGAGATGTTGCTCAATAAAAAAATCTTGCGAAAAGGTTTCAAGGGTTTCAAGACTTTTTACTCAACCTAATAATATCCTGAGGCACTCAATGGATCAAGTGGTAGAGCACTCGCTCTATGATGCAAGTGTCCTAGGTTCGAATCCCCTTTAGGTCACCAAGAATTTTCTGGCGTTAAAGGTGTTCGGATTACAGCCAGTGAGCTCCACTGCACTTGATTCCACGGGCATGGGACTGACAATCTCATCCTGTATAAGAAAAAATAATAATGCATGTCTAGAAATCTTCTTGCGGGAAGGCCTAGTTCCTTCATGGAATGTTGGTCTAGCATTATTATTATTATCAATATCCTGACATCAAAGTTTACTGCACTTGTACTTACTAAGCCGGTTTAATTAGGAGAGGGTAATATCCCAGATACACTTACCACTTAAGCCGAGAGGCGACTTAGTGGAAAATGATGGTAATGTAGTTTGACCATTATTTCTAATATAATTACGCTAAACCGTCTCTCGGCTAATCCTCTTGTCTGTCAAGACCCTAAGGCAATTCACACAATTTAACTTTTATGGCTCCGGCACACCTTTTAGATCAAGAAAATTTCATGAAGTCGAATTTCGGATCCATTTCTTTCTCACATGTTTTGCATATGTCTATCTCATTCTCTCGCACTCTTCTTCTTCTCTTAAACTCTAAATTCAATTTAGCTCAATCGATTTTGGTATGCGAGAGAATGAGATAGACATATGCAAAACATGTGAGAAAGAATGGGTTTCGAATTTCGACTTCATGAAATTTTCCTGATCTAAAAGATGTGCCGGAGCCATTAAGATTCATTTTTTTATTAAAGGAGTAGAAGCCATATTCAAAACTTACTAACCTCTGTTACTTTCTCTTGAGTATCGACTCATTGAAAATATACATCATAATTTTATATTTATCATTCCAAAAATGTGTATTTTCGAAAGTAGTGCTTACGTCCAAGTAGTATCCCACCCTACCTTATATAATTCAGCATATTTTTTACTTTTGGACATTTGAACTGATACTTAATATGCGAACTCGATGTGAAATTTATGAAAAAACTTTTGCATTTTTAATAATGCTTCATGTTTCCTGTTTTCTTGCTGTTTTTGTGCAATTTTATATCTTTTTGAGGAATATAAAATGCATTAAAATTTAGTCGTGATTCTCAATCAATATTTTTCTTATCTCAATCCTTCTCATAACAAATTTTCATGCTAATCAACAGAAAAATAAAGTTTCATTGCTATTGCATGCTAAAGGACCTAATCTTCTGTTTCATTTTACTAACTGATTTGATAGTCGAATGAAGCACATCAAATCAAATTTTATGGTAAAGGTCTTAAAAATGTTAGAATCAAAAGCTTCACTTTTAGTGAACCGAGCTTTTATCTTTCAGCAGTTAATTTATGCTTGAGTGATTTTAGTCGAAGATACCAGCAATGACATCCTGAATTCAGGAAGAATAAAGAATATCAGAGAATAAAACGAGTTTAGTGTGAAGAAGCAAAGAACCGAGGAAGTCATAATAATTGAATTAAATGCATAAAGAAACGCAAAATTCTATGTGTCATAAGCAATTTTCATAATAGAATTTATTATCAGTTTACAGAGCAACTTTCAATATAGAACTTATACTTTACTAAATTTCTTTTTCTTTATACTTTTCCCATTACAAAAAAAAAAAGCAGTGCTTCTTTTGCTGGTACAACTGCTCCCAATTGGGGGTAAAGTTCCATTTGAATATTCAATTAAGAGAGAGTTAAACTTAATGCCACATATCATCCCCTAATTATAAAATTTAATTAATTCGTTTTCGCTGTCTTGGAGAAACTTTTCTCAGCTACAACCGAGAAAATTTCGAAATGGAGTAGAAATAGTTTATCTTTTTGTCCATGGTTAAAAAGAGCAAAAGAACTACCATGAAGCCGTGGGAAAGGTTGAGAAAATTTTCTGCTGTAAATTCCTCCTAATTCATCTTTCACCACAAGAAGACATATGTGGTAAAATGTTGAGATTCAAAATTTTCCTGGGTTAATTTTTTGTGTGGAAGAGGGAAATAGAGAATGAAATTGTTTTCTCTTGTGGTGAATCCTTGAAAATATTGCACAGAGAATCCCTTCAAAGTTGTTGAGTGGCAAATTGAAAAACTTTCTGGATACATTTCAATTAAATCAATAACTAATTTAAGAAGTAATCTCCTGCCACCTTCGATGATTTATCATTGGACTCGGGAAGGAAGACTGCAATTGGGGTGATAACTGAAGATTTCAGTTAAAATTATCTGATGATTCCCAAAGAACTCAAAGTATTTGTTTGGTCAGAAAACTTTCAATCAACTTCATTTAATGGAAAGATACACCATAGTGGAATTTAATTCGAACTTGATCTTCTCATCCCTTTTCTCTTGTGTCCCAGTTTTCACTTCTATATGAAACTTGTATGGGACA
Organism: Phlebotomus papatasi; assembly: GCF_024763615.1. Classification (NCBI taxonomy): domain Eukaryota; kingdom Metazoa; phylum Arthropoda; class Insecta; order Diptera; family Psychodidae; genus Phlebotomus; species Phlebotomus papatasi. The sequence continues at coordinate 81,145,108 of NC_077223.1, forward strand.
TTTTACAATTTTATTGCATTAGCTGCAAGTTTCCTCTATTACTTTGTGGACCACTAATACAATTCAATGGCAGAGTTTTCCAGGTGGAAACTTCTCACATTTTCACTTTACTTTGAATTTCCCGGGGTTTCACCTTTTGTGACATTTTAGGTTTCTGTCAGAGTGGTTGGTGGTGGAGGAGGTAACTTTCATAATCAATTGAGATAGTTTATCTAAGTTTACCTAATACTTCTCACAAATTTGAAGATAATCCGTGAGACGGGTTAGTGGAACAAGAGTGGGATTAAAGGCAGAATTGTGTTAATAAATTGTTTGATAGGGGAAAGTGGGGCATACAAATGCATACCTTCAGTATAGAAGTACCCCTACACTAGCTGAATTTAGAAATTTCTACTATAGGGAAGCCCAAGGCAGAATTAGTCACGGATAGTATTAGATTAGACCGTGAAGTATTATAGTTTTCTTTAGAAAGAATATTGAGCTTAATACTTTTTATTCAGAGCAATTAACTCCCAATTAAGAAGTTGGGACAATTTCACACATGCATAATTTTACCCTCTCTAGAAATCTATTAAGATTAGAATAAGCCAATTAGGGGAGACCGGGATACTTTTATCTTTCATAAATAGTATTAGGATATTGGCTGTATGAAACAGTGTAGTTCAAAGCTCTAAAATCCTTGACTTTTTCTAGAGAGGATAATGAAAAAAGTATGGCACATTAGCTATACGTGCCCCGGCCTGGATAGATATACAGTGCTGTCTCTCTATATGCATAACATGTCGATGCACAGCTTTTGTGTCGGTTGCATTCAAAATTAATTTGTTTACATTTTGACAAAGTAATAAAGAAAGTTATTTTCTTGGTAACTAATTTTTCTCGTTTTTAATTTTCTTAATTTTATTCTTGTCTCACACTATTGTTGAAATAACACGGGAAATTCTAGAAAAATAAAAAATTAATAATTTATTAAAAGAAAGAAAAACCCGTTAGGAATTTCAAAAAAAATTATGCATATTCAGAGAGAGAACTGTCTAAAAAAGTACCCAAACTATGTATATAGAGATACAGCACTATAGCCACTTTTTGGGTACTAATTGCCACCAGTTTTCCAGACGAAATTTTAAACTGAAGATACCAAATATTGTTTCACTTGAAACACTGAAGCCCACTGATGCTAAATATGTCACTTAAACCCAAAGAAAAGCCGACATTTTTTTATGATATTCTTGCAATTGCGGCATAATGATGCAAACATCCTGAAAAAATCTATTTGACAAATTGCTAATACAAATGGAAATATTGCTTGGAATATCAATAGTGCTTTTTCATCTAACAATTATCCATGTATTAGTGAAAAATCATTGATAGTTTTAGCCTGCCACGGAAGAGTGGCTACAACTGCCGCGAGGGCTTTTCAGTGTTTATCATCTTCTATAAAAAAATTATATAATTATTATCCAAGTGAAAAATATCTTTTAATTAACTTTGTTAAATCAGAAACAAGGTAAAACTATGACATCTTGACTAGAAACTCAGAAAACCAATTACTGGGCCAAAAAATGTAACATCAAAATTACAATTTTATACTCATTTTATAAAAATGTTTCAAAATTGTAGGATAACAGGATCAGACTTATAAATATTTCTGGAAATATGGGGATGTGTTCCTACTTTAATTAAAGAAATACTTTGCTCAATGTACATTTTAAAGGAAACGAGAAAAGTTCACTGCCTAATCTACCCCAGTCTCCCCTAATGTCCAGAAGCAGTATACTATTAGAAATAATTTTGTATAACGTGTGTCTTAATATGCAAATTAAATAAGCAGAGTATGAGCTACATTGATTACAAATCCTATTCATCTGGCAAAATAATTTTAAAAGGAAATGTTGAAATCAACGAAACTGACCTACCTTTTTCTACGCATTTTTATCGCAATTTTAAATAGGGTAAGTGTGCCTAATTCCGGCCAGCTTGCAATTTCGGCCACCTTTTTTGTTCCTCGAATTTCCATGAACTTTTAGATTTTACGTACTCTAGAGATTATACAATGCAAAAGAATATCAAAAAATGTAGCTTCGACAAACCAGATGACGTGAAAAAGATTTTGGAAGAATTCCTGAAGGGCAAGGAACTATGAGAATGAAGGTGGCCGAAATAGGGCACCAAAGCTATGATACGACTATATTTTTATTCATTTTAAAATGTATTAAGAATGATTTAAGAGTAAATAAAGACGGTAAACTCTTTACAAGGCTCCAAGCAACACTGTTTTGGAAGAAAGAATAAAAAAATGAATTTGTATTTAAAATATTACATTTCAAACTTGAGACTTTGACGCTTGCATGCAACTATGCCGAAATTTGGCACACTTACCCTAATTACAAAGAGAATTTTTCAATTATTTCTGCTCAAAGCCCACAGAGAAAGCGGTATAATACCTTGATTTTTTCACCCCCTAAAATTTCCACTAAAATTTCCCGGACTAGAGACAACTTTTCTCAACGTAACTTCGCGTTTCAGGCGATTCTTAGAAATAGTATTACGCTGTTTGTTCATCCATTTGTCTGTCCAGCCCTTACCATCCCTAGATGCCTAACGGTTAGAGATAGAGACTCGGGATCTTTGGCCAACTCCTCATAAGCCGACCCAGGAAACGTTAATATGCCTCTCCTTATCCCCCCAAAACCTTTCTCCACCAAAATCATGTGTTTTGGGATTACTTGAAAGCACGTCTTGTGATTTTTTGAAATTTCCTAGACCGATATTTCGTTCTTATAAGAAAATTGCATTGAATCATTCCTAATAACGGGTTCTCAAGGTCAAAAGTTAAAATGATTCCGTATTTCTAAACCGAATAATATTATGTTTTAGTCCATTGAAAATGTCTTGGCATTCCTGACAAACTTAAACTGATTTATTTGATTATGAACCGGTTCATAAGTTGATAGATAATTCTTATCTGAAATTGAATTCTATTACTCTTAAGCTATTTTAGACACTCTTTTTTTTCCATCGCTTCTCGGCCTAACGGCTAAAATCAAAGTGTAGTAGACGATCTTTTGAGTGATTCAATCTGTTCAATAAATAGGTTGTTAAATATTTCTGAGGTAGGGGGAACTGGGGCAGTAGTAAACTGGGGTAGTTGTAAACACTGTGATTTTTTTCATTAATTTTAAGACTCCAGAGGATAAAACCCATAAGCATTCATAGATACCATGGGGATGTATGTCCACAGATGAATTGGTCAATAAAATCCTAATACTTTAAAAATAAAAATCATTTTTCCCGAAAATGTTGATATTTCAATTATTTTGGTCATTTGGATTTCCACCTGGAAATTAAAAACTGTGTAAAATAATCGAAATGTAGCAATACCGGTTCTTTCCTACAACCTTTAGGGTTATATTAATGTATTTACTAAAGATATTGAGATTCTCAAGTTTTTAAAAGAATTAACAATTGGACAGAAAACAACATTTGGGGTAGATGTAAACAGGCAATTTCAATTTCACAAAATGAGTAGGTAAAAGAGCGGGAAATTGACCTTCATGCGAAATATCTATAATTCATAGATTACGTGTTTCAATAAAATTTCAATAAAAATTCATAGATTACTGTGTTCAATAAAAAGTCACATGATGTCGAAATATGGGGAAAATCCATTGAAAAATGTCTTTGATATGCATGCTTTTAGTTTTTTTGCTATTTTAATTATTCTTTGTAAAAAGTGTCGTGATTTTTTGAAAAATATACAGTTTTTATATATCTCTTAAGTAATTAAAATAATCGAAAGTGGTGCAAAGTTAATTTCAAGGGTGGAAAAAAGGGTGTTTACATCCTCCCAGAAAATGTTTACTTCTACCCCAGGTATTTTGTGAAAAGAGAAAAATGCACAGTGACACAAATTTTATTTTTATGGAAAACTCAATTGTTTTCCAGCATCCGCATTATCCTCGACGAATTGCCTATACCCAAGGGTAAAACATGAGCTAAGAAATATTTTCCAAAAAATCACGGGGTCCTTGGAAAATCACCTCAAATTCGCATCTATCGAAAATGATTACATGTGCCCCAGTCTCCCCTATAGCATCTAAACGAGTTCGAACATTCCGAGGACGCTTTCCACTACTTTTTACTGGTCAAATTCCACTTTGGGCAATGTCTTAAGTGATTTGTAAATCGATTCAAATCGGCTGTGAATAACTCATAAAGAAATGACTCCCTGAGATAAACTCTGCGAAATCGCGAAATATTTGAATTCTTGAACATCTAACCATCTAAGGCAGAAGTTCCAGTATTTCACAAAGCCTGGGAAACACCTTACCACCCCTCTTTTAAAATTATTTCTCCTATTTCCTGTTTTTTTTAATCTAATATCTCATTCAGAGAATCTAAAAGAGCCTAAAAGAAATCTTAATATTTCTTTATAAAGGCAGCTTAAATCCAGGTTCGGTGCTTAAAACCAATTTCAAAACCGTTTCGAGAGTAAGGCGGTTAATCAGCTTTCCTGTAATCGATTAATCGTGTACTTTACTTAGTACTTGAGGGTCATAATGTTTCTTTTTCTAATTGAATTTTATATCTACAAATCTGGATTTGTTATCTAAACTATCAGCGTAAAAGAATTATACAAAAATACATTATATCTAGTTAGTTTTGGTACTATCATTGAGCGCTTTTTTAATTTCATATTTAATAAGACACGGTATTTCTCTTCCTAGTTGAGTAGTTGCGACTGCCACCAACTTACCAATACCGGTCGCATAAGGTAAACGGCAGAAACTCCAACAATCAAGTAATAATAATAAATATATAGTAATTATAAACAAATAAGCGTTATAAGGAGTTATAAGGACTATAGTTTTCTTGAGTAAGGTCTGCTTAAGATCAATTTTAAGTCACGCCTTTTTCAGAAATTAAATCAAATCATTTTGAAAATTATGAATTTCAGGATAAGCTACATTTACAAATTTAATTTTGAGTGAGACTATAAGTTCTTCACCGCTTAATAATTAAGCTACATCCCATAAAAAACTGAAATTAAAAAATTTAAATCATGCATTGTTCATTTTGCTATAAATTTTTTTCTTTTAATGTATAAAACAATAAAAATATTAGTAATGTTGTGATTTCTTAAGTAATTCCACCTACTTTTTTTTTACGTATTTATCCAAAAATCCCTAGTTGGTAACCATTGTCTCGTAAGATTGTTTGGAATGAAATATTAATTTAAAAAAAAAACTGAAAAAAACGTAAAAAATTTATGAATTTTGCACTATATTCGTTCTTTCAAATATTTGGGGCGTGGTTAAGTTTCTAATGAATATTACCTTTAGCCCACGCCCTAGATTGAATTTATTTTCGTGGATTTTTTGGCTACGGTACGCATTATTACGTTACTGTGTGCATAGGAAGCATAAAAACAATTGAGAATAATTAGGGGAAAGTACTCTCCCATCGAACGTTCATGCCTTCGAATAATGTGAATTTTCTTTTATTTTTCCTAAGAGACTTACATATTTCTGTTAAATATTAGTTAGCTTATCATCAATTTGATAATTACAAGAAAAGTCACATTATTCGAAGGCATGAGCGTTCGAAGGGAGAGTGCTTTCCCCTATATACTTTTTTTTATGTAACTTAATAAAGGAATTCCAATACTTACCTTTCCAGTAGTTAAAAAAGAGTGTACCACTTGGTTTTTAATTTTCTATTTGTGGAATAAATTGCGACAAAATTTCTCACATAACTGGCAATGAACCTAAAGTTAAGTAACTATATATAAAGAATGATACTTTTAGCAGAATATGTACACAGAGAAAATTTTTCAAGTATCCAGATTCAATACCCATATGGTATTAATTTTAATCCCACCATTTCAATACCAAAATTTATCCCAAATTTTCTTGAAAATAGGATTGATTCTATATTGGGATTGATTCTATCCCACTCTGGGATTAATTTATAATTTCTATACTCTGGGATTGACTAAATTGATTCTAAGATTGATTCTATTATTGGATTGATATACTTTATAGATTGATTCTACATAATGGATTCTATATCTAATTCTATTCTGGGATTGATTCTAAATTGATTCTATATTCTTTGAGATCGATTCTATCCCACTAGATTGATTCTAACTCTGATTGATTCTATATCTGATTTTCTATCTCATTGATCTATCCCAAGATTGGGATTGATTTATAGAATTCGATTCTATCCCATTCTGGGATTGATCTAATTCTGGGATCGATTCTATCCTCTGGGATTGCAGCATTGATTCTATTTTTGAAAGTCATTATTTATTAGATTGATTCTAACTCAGATTCTATATTCTGGGATTGATTCTATCCCATTCTGGTATTGATTCTATCCCATTCTGATTCTATCCCATTCTGGGATTAATTCTATCCCATTCTATTGATTCTATCCCATTTTGGATTCTATCCCACTCTGGGATTGATTCTATTCTATTCCACTCTGGGATTGATTCTATCCCACTGTGGGATTAATTCTATCCCACTTTGGGATTGATTCTATCCCATTTTGGTATTGACTACCCCATTTTTGTATTTTGGTATGTACACTGTATCCACTCCATTCCTTTTGCACTAATAACCAGGCAAAAGACAGCATACACTCAGATTTCACTTTAAATACAGAACACTCGCACAAGACACGTCATTACCATCCTCCTTCCCAAACCGATTCCAAAAGGACTATAGGGTATTGATTTTATCCCACTGAGGTATATATTCTACGATACTATGGTATCAGTTTTATATTATTAAGGTATCATTCTCATTCCCGATGGGATAGAATCAATCCCAAAATGGGATAGAATCAATCCCAGAGTGGGATAGAATCAATCCCATTAAATGGGATAGAATCAATCCCAGAGTGGGATAGAATCAATCCCAGAGTGGGATAGAATCAATCCCAAAATGGGATAGAATCAATCCCAGAGTGGGATAGAATCAATCCCAAAATGGGATAGAATCAATCCCAGAGTGGGATAGAATCAATCCCAAAATGGGATAGAATCAATCCCAAAGTAGGATAGATTTAATCCCAGAGTGGGATAGAATCAATCCCAGAGTGGGATAAAATCAATCCCAGAGTGGGATAGAATCAATCCCAGAGTGGGATAGATTTAATCCCAGAGTGGGATAGAATTAATCCCAGGGTGGGATAGAATCAATACCAAAATGGGATAGAATCAATCCCAAAGTAGGATAGATTTAATCCCAGAGTGGGATAGAATCAATCCCAGAGTGGGATAAAATCAATTCCAGAGTGGGATAGAATCAATCCCAGAGTGGGATAGAATCAATCCCAGAGTGGGATAGAATTAATCCCAGAGTGGGATAGAATCAATCCCAAAATGGGATAGAATCAATCCCAGAGTGGGATAGAATCAATCCCAGAGTGGGATAGAATCAATCCCAGAGTGGGATAGAATCAATCCCAAAATGGGATAGAATCAATCCCAGAGTGGGATAGAATCAATCCCAAAATGGGATAGAATCAATCCCAGAGTGGGATAGAATCAATCCCAAAATGGGATAGAATCAATCCCAGAGTGGGATAGAATCAATACTGGAGTACCCTAAAGTCAATACTGAAATTAAATGAAATTAATCCCACAATGGGATGAAATTAGAAACTCATTGTGCTGTAATAAAGGAAACTCAAGCAGTCCCGTGGCGCAACTGGCTAAGGCGTCGACTCTCAAGTGAAGATTTGCTGCAAAGTTGTGAGATCGAATCTCGGCCGATGCAAAAAAATGGATTCTTGGTTGGACTTTGCGAAAATCAATACTACATTGGAATGAAATTAATACCAAAATGGGATAAAATAATCAATACCGGAGTACTCTAAAATCAATACCAAAGGGGGATGAAAATCAATACGAAAAATAGGATGAAAATACCCTAAAATCAATACGAAAATTGGGATAAAAATATCCTGAAATCAATACGGAAAATGGGATAAAAACACCCTAAAATCAATACCAAGATGGGATAAAATTAATACCACAATACCCTAAAATCAATACTAACGAGGTATTGATTCCAAGGAATATTTTTTTTAATCAATACCTAAATACCCTAAAATCAATCCCAGAATGGGATAGAATCAATCCCAAAATGGGATAGAATCAATCCCAGAGTGGAATAGAATCAATCCCAGAGTGGGATAGAATCAATCCCAAAATGGGATAGAATCAATCCCAAAATGGGATAGAATCAATCCCAAAATGGGATAGAATCAATCCCAGAGTGGGATAGAATCAATACCAGAATGGGATAGAATCAATACCAAAATGGAATTAAAATCAATACCAGAATGGGATAGAATCAATCCCAGAGTAGGATAAAAATCAATACCAGAGTGGGATAGAATCAATACCAAAATGGGATAGAATCAATACCAGAATGGGATAGAATCAATACCAAAATGGGATAGAATCAATACTCATTGCGATTGAAATTTAATGATTTTATGGTATTAAATCAATGACAGAGATTTTCTTGAATTTAATCCCAAAATACCCTAGAATTTAATACCACGAGGTATTGGAGCCCTTTTAATACCAAAAGTATCCCAAAAAAGTATTGATTCTAGGGTATTTTTTTTCTCTGTGTATATTTGACTACCATTTACAAGCTCACCCATTAAGATTTGGTTGGATAAAAAAGTGCAATAGCGAAATGGTGCAGTTGGAAAAAGTCATTTAACTGAGTCTATAATCCGGTGTATATGAAAAGTTATCTGATGGGATTATTTGTCGCTTCTCTTGCAGATTTGGTCCTCAATTAGGATGACCGAGCTGAGAGATGAACTTCATCAAGTGCGTGACAAATTGGAGGACTTGAGAAAGCGAATGGGTCTGGATCTCTTGGATGATTTGCATGACTTTGAAGAGGCGGTGAGTTTAATTTTGCATTTTCAACATGTTCTCTAATCCATAGCTGAATGGTGAGATTTTCACGGAGAATTTTCCACACTGAAGATCTTGATGCTTGATATTTTCTGGGGCAGTATATTACGGTGAAAATTTACTTATATTCTTTTTGACTCGTGCCATCCGAAAAATTCTGATATAATTTTCTGTTTACAAGTTGTGCACCTTCTTTTGCTTGTTTTTTTTAATGAGGCAGAAAAACATGAGACTAAACAAATATAAGAGACTCGTGCTATAAAAATCCACACCCACATAAGGTCATCTCTAGTGAATTCATCTCAATTATATCGAGGAGTTTTTATTTTCTTTTCTCTGGGTCTGAGAAAGAACATGCAGAATGTGGGTCTTGAATCAATAAACTTTTGATCTCTGTCACTTTGCATTAATTCTGCGAAATATGTGCGCGTGGCGAGAAAATCCCTAAATTGATATCTTCATTTGGCAAATAGCCAATGATTTTAGCCAAATGGACTTTTCTTTCAATTCAATAGGCACAAAAGAAAATCTTTTCTTTCATTTTATACATTTAAGTGTGAGAACAAGGGGCACATAAATGCTATTTTGTGAGAGGTATTACCTACAGTTCTTCTACATAACGCTTTCAGTTAAGCCGATACTTAAGCCACTTCTACTACAGAAATTATCAATTGAAAGGTCGTAGGTATTTCTGAATTTTCAAAATTATATAAGAAGGTTCTTATATCCTTCAATACCCAAATAGCAAAGCAGATGCTTTATCAGAAAAAAAAAAAAATATATATATATATATATATATATATAATATTTTATGGCAATAATCTGTATAAGTTCTTAAAGATTTTACTAGGGGAGACCGGGGAGATTTGGGACAGGGGTAGTGTGGAACAAGGCGATTCTTTCATTATTTCTTTTTTAAATAAATGGGATTTAACCACTACTCAATTGTAGACAATATTAAGATGTATCTTGACTGTTTAATTTAATTTAATTTTTAATTTATTTTATTTTAATTAATTAATAATTAATATAATGTTTTAGTTCTATGAACACTTTTTTAAAAATTGATAATAATTGTATATTTTGACGTCTCAGTTTTCCTCTTTGTATTTTATATCAGCGATATATAGGGTAAGGGCTCATAATTTTGGACAGTCTGCTTTTAAAAGCATCGATGTTCCAAGTTTGAAGTGCGATATTTTCAATATTAATTGATATTTCTTGTTACTCTTTTTTCAGAAGGGTTGTTTAGAAACTTAGCAAGCTATTTATCGTCTTATTTTTACTAAAATTAGTTTAAATACGTTTAAAAATGAATTGATATGTAGAGGTGACTTTGACTCTTATTTTGGACAACTTGTTTATTAATTTGGCCAACTTGGCTGTAAATTTGGACAGCTAATCCGCCTCAATAGGATGCCCATTGTTTTTCATTTCATGAACCAATCTAACCAAGTCCTCTTCCTGTTCATGTAAGGGAAACATAGAATGTCACAAGAAGCCCGGAAACTTTCCATATCATTCATTAAAACGAGTTGACTTCGGTACACCAAGTACGTGCGGATTCGCTCATTCCCTGGCCTTTCCGGGAGCCTTTTAAGGCATTTATCGCTACATCTCGTTCGTAGAGATGATGCTCCTTTGTTTCTCCAGGCATTTGTCCAACCTAGTCATCACAAAAGCTAAAAATTCAAGAAATTTCGTGAAAAAAACACGTGTCCAAAATAAGGAGTATCACCTCATTAGTGAATATCTTAGAAAATTTCCCATTTTTCACACGAAAAATCTAATTCACAAGGCAAATCTCACTTCAGGTCAAATGTACAAATCACCATTAACGTGAATCAACACAATATTCAATGAATTCAATAAAATCACTCAAGAAAAGCGAGGAAACATTGCTAGTCCTTTACCACAGCTGAAATAAACACGAAGTTCTGTCATATTTCTCGTAAGCAATTGCTCACACTGAATTTTCAACAAAGCAATTTTAACTCAAATCATATTCAAAATTTAACGTATTTAGTGTTAAAATCTTCCAAAAAGAACATATATTTATTTAGATAGAATTCATTATTCATCAAATATTGGAATAAAAATCCATCATTTTAATCAATTTATTTTTAGTGTACAATGTTATCCTCAAAGTGTCCAAAATAAGAAACTGTCCAAAATTATGAGCCTTTCCCCTAATTAAAACTTTTTTATCTCATTAGGTAGCAGTGTAATCTGGGAACATATTTTTATAAAAATTTCAGAGATTATACGCGCTTGTTTTTTACATAAAGGTTTTAAATACCAAAAGTACACGTGGGGATGTTTGGGACACCTGAATGGGGATGAATGGGACGTTGATTTTCGACAAGATTGTAGGTGGCATGCAATTTTTTATTGTCAAAATGGAGAGTAATGCCCAGTTTCTACTGGGAATCTCCCCCTTGTGCAAACTTTACCAGTTGAGCAGTTGTCTACAGGGACAATTAAACCATCAATGTCTTGGGAATCAATAATTTATTCTCCATCGGAAATTCGGTCTTTGCTCAATCCCGTTAAAAACTATTTTCTCAAAAATTTCTCGAGCAATATCCTCTACAATTCTCACAAGTTCTCCATAAAATCCAAGGCGAGAGCTAATTCAAAGAAATAAGGAAAAAACAAGTACCATGCAGTTGTCATAAAATCAAACAGGAATCCGCCAATGAGTTCAAAACTAAAAGTATTAAGATAATCTACTCACCTGAGGAATTTGATGATCATGATTGCAATATTTAGAATAAAAAAAGCAAAGATAGGTAGATGGGAAAATAAGAAGAAAATACTTTCAATAATTGATTGACAATAAATGACTCTACTGTACAAATAAAATTGATATTAATTTCTAAGTATGAAATAAAAGATGAAACATTTTTATTTCTATCAGAAATATTTTTAATCTAGTATTTAAAATTAATTAACGTGCTCCAATAATGCAAATTATTCGAGAAAAAATGTGTCCCATACTGCCCCATATCGGGAAGGTTTGGGGTTAAATGTTTTATCTTCTCCAAGAAAACTCAGTTGTTTTCCAAGTTCTATCGAGTACTTTTTTATAAAGTCAATACCCATAAGTATCCTATAGACCACATAAAATTATAATACACTATCGTGGTTTTTTGGAATAGTGTCTCAAAGTCAAAACGTGAAAAAGTGTCCCAAACCTCCCCGGTCTCCCCTATTATTATTTAATCGTATCGGAATACTTTATTACAATGTAATCATGTTATATTGCTGTTGTATTCCGTGTTGGAAGAATACGCTAAGTCCATGTGTAGACCGCCCAGGAGGGGAATTCTGTAACGCTCTGGCAATGCCATAGAGTAAGTGTGCCAAATTTCGGCATAGTTGCATGCAAGCGCCAAAGTCCCAAATTTGAAATGTAATATCTTTAATAGAAATTGATTTTTTTTAATTCTTTCTTTTGAAAGAGTGTTGCTTGGAACCTTGTAAAGAGTTTACCGTCTATATTTACTCTAAAATCACTCTTAATACATTTTAAATAGAATAAAAATGTAGACATAGTCTGGGTGCCCTATTTCGGCCCCCTTCATTCTCATAGTTCCTTGCCCTTCGGGAATTCTTCTAAAGCCTTTTTCACATCATCTCGTTTGTCGAAGCTACATTTTTTGATATTCTTTTGAATTTTATAATCTTTAGAGTATGTAAAAACTAAAAGTTCATAGAAATTCGAGGAACAAAAAAGGTGGCCGAAATTGCAAGCTGGCCGGAATTTGCCACACTTTTCCTATGACAAATTGGGTTCGAATCTTACGAGAGCTTTTTCGAAAATGTGATTCTGTAGCCGTGAAATTGCCATTTCAGCTCACGTGGCATTGTCAGAAGTCACATATTTGAGATTTCTGGCAATTCAAATGACAATGAATTTTGTTAAACAAATCAATTAAGACGTACTGTGTGTCCATAAAGTCATCAAGTAAAGGGATTTCATTAAAAATTCAATGAATTGCATTTTCGAACTCATATGATATGACAAAAAAAGCTCGAATGGCATTGTCAGGTTTCGAACTCACGCGTGACAATGCCACGAAAATTACAGAATTCCCCTACAGGTGCACCTTCCCGGTAGTGTGAATGCTTCTTCCATGCTCCCAGAGCTTTTTGGGCGAAGGCAGTGCATTATATTACGTTTCATCACAGACACACTGGCTTCATACACTCTGGCTTCGAACACTTCATATTTTGCACGTATTCCTTTAATAAATTTGACCTATCTCTGACGATATATTTTATTAGCTAGTGTTAAGTTACACATTTCCTGAAAAAAGAGTTCAGGTTAATTTAAGGACCCCTCTTTGTCCAAAATACGGTAAGGTGTTTCGGATGGTCTGTTGTACATGATAAAATAGGGTGTTGTACGAACTAATAAATGTCATAAAATATATTGGGTTTAAAATAGATGCAGATAGGGTAAAGTAATACAAGTTGGACATAGTGTTACAAGTTGGACAATTCGCCGGTATAAGTTGGACAGGGATTTTTTCTTGATAAATACAGAACTATTTTTTTAAGCACAAAAGCAACCAAATTATAAAACTAAAGCATTAAAAATATACAAATAAAAATGAAGTACTAAATTTATCAAGAAAAAAAGCCCTGTCCAACTTGTACCATTATCAAACTTGTACCACTTTACCCTACGTCAAGTAACAAAAGGTAATCCAAAGCATAATTTATCCGCATTGAAATGCCCCTTGTGTGAAAGTCATTAGGAAATACGATTGCTTTAAATTTGTGTTGGCTAATACGGTTCTATGATGAACATCCGGTGATATGGAAAAAAAAGAAAAGATTTAGGGCTGAAGGAACGAAAAAAAAGAAATGGAGACATTATGAAATTGTTCTGGTGCATAAGATGCACTCAACGAGCACTAATTAAGAGATAATACGTCACCAATTTGTAAGAAAGACTCCCAAATGGCATTTTTATTGAATGAGACGAGGAAGCATCAATTTATATGCAATTTTTGTCTCAAGTGAGAGTAGAAGTCAAAAGTCCCATTTTAAACATCATCATCCCACCTCGACACTACAAATAAACAAACTAATAATATACTTTTTTATTATTCCATCTCATACTAAAGCCAAGAAGATGTCAAATAAAAAGTCTCACTTTGCCACAAATTTTATGATCCCCCGATTGAGCATATTTAGTTCAATGCTTTGACAGTTGAACGTCTTTTTTCTGCTGAAATGAAATTTTATTTTTTAAATTTATGTTCTGCTAAATAATTTGTCAAATAACTTGACAAAGCACTCAGAAAACACTCAAAATCACCACATTTTAATAAGTTGCTCCTATTTGTGTCTTTCAAGGAGGTTTTTCCACACAGTTGCGAAAGAAAATGTGGGAAAACCTCTTTGAAGGAAATATGAGATGAAGATGACTGGTTTTGACGTTTTATTTTGACTTTGGATTATTTGTGTAAAATTTCTTGAAACCTCTTCAAAGAATATTCACCTTGAACTTGCTTCCAATTTTTTTTCGGTGCCTCTCTCAAAAGCGTAATTTCCAATTTTTCCACTTTAGACACACTCATTGAAACCTTCATTAATTTCACTGCAGGGTTAATTGAACAAATGAAGACTCATTAAGCCAGAGTTTCGAAAGTTTATTGTGACGCCTAAACTATTAAATTTGCTCAAATATTGAAATCGACGTCTAAACTACATGAATTATGGAAAGAAAAATGAATAATGAATCAATTTATCAATAAGTACAACATGTAATTAATTTAATCGATATATTTGTAATAAGAGTGGGATAGATATTTATTATCAGGAGGTGAACAGTTCTGTCACTCACGTTTCACTGCTATAATTTCCCAATAAGCAAAATTTTTGCTCAAATGTTGACTGAATTGTTATTAAAGACAATTTATAAAGGCTCCTTACTCATTTTGAGTAGTTTTCGTAAAAAATTGCATTTTTGAGAGACAATTTTGATAGAATTTTGACGTTTCTACATACAGTAGTGCTGACAGTTTCCTTCAACAAAGCAATTTGTGACGAAAATTGTTCCCAATGTGTAGAAGCCTTAAGACTTTAACGCTTTAAGGACGAATGGGATACCGGTGTCCCAAAAATAAAAACTTATTTTTAGGAGTACTTGGAGGACAAAATAACTCTCTGTAATGAAAAAAATAGTTTTTGTTTTTGGGACAACGGTGTCCCACTCGTCCTTCACTGAGAAAAAACGGGCGTGCGATTAACTTTTTTTTCCTCATAACTTTAACACTTTTTAGGTGTAAAAATATATCAACATTTTTTAATGTTAATTTTAGGGTAAGTGTCCTAATTCAAAACCAGTTCCAGACGCTTTAACTTTGACACAAGATTCAAGACATTAAATTATTTTTTTTTTCTGAAGAAAATTACATAAATTTGCTCTTTGACTCTTCTAGAATATTACTATTTAGTACAAATTCTTTAAATTGAGTTTAAAAACTACTTTAATACAAGAAAAATACACATGTGCAAAATGCTACTATTGGAAACAATTTAATCCAAATGGAGACAAGGGAAATTTTTCAATTGGAGACAAACACTAAGTGATTAAGAAAATAGTTTATTTAATCATATTTTTTTTAGATGACATTTTTAGTATCCTCATTCTCGCCTTTTCACGGGTTTTCTCAAACCAGTCAGTGATGTTCTCAGAGGTAACACCAGCTCTTTGGGTGGTATATGATTCTGGTTTACGTTGGCTTAATTCAGGATGTCTCTTCAAAAACTTCCAGAACCAAGCATATCCTGGTCTTCCATCTACAAACTCATTGGTGATCTCAAACTTCTTACACATGAGTTGCACGGTGTCGAGGACTTGGTCCTTAGTTATAGGATGCCATTTGTCAACGCATTCCAAAATCCATTCAACAAGCTCGTCTTCCATGACCTTTGGTAAAGTGGGGCGCCTTCCCACACTGCATTCCTCCGGATATCTTCTAGTAAGCTTATTATAAAGTGTTGATTTCGGAACGTGAAACAAAACTGACGCCTCTGTTAGTGATTTTCCACGACGAAAGGCTTCCAAAGCTTTGTTGAGTTGCTCTTAAGTGTAGGTTTTGTTCTTCTTCCTGGTCTTATTTTCCTTTCCCATCTGAAAAAATAAGGAGATCGCTCCAATAAACCCATATTTTCGGTGTTTCCCATTGAAGCACTTGCGCACATTTCACAAATGCACTTTTTCTTCAGAAAATATGTAATTATTTTAATTGAGCACTTCACTTACGGTTAACAATAAAATTTAAGACTTAATTTCACTAAAATTTGCCAGATATAGTGCATAAACGTCAAAAAATTAATAAACAACAATCAGCTTACTTGCCTTTTTTATTAGAAAAAATGGTCGATCGATGAATTTTTTCGACGGTGAAAAGTTACACTGTCAATTGAGATGAGACTTTTAAATGTTAAAACTTATTAATATGAATGGATTTTCGCTTTATTTGAACCATAAGGAACTAAATATTAAAAATGTACCACAGAAAATGTATGAATAAAACTATAAGTTGAGTATTTATTGTGGAAAAAATATGTTTCCATTTGAAGTAGCGAAAAATTTCCAATTGGAGCAGGTTTTGAATTAGCTTAATTTACCCTACACCTTTTTAAGGGTAAAAATAACATGAAAAAGGGTAACTTTAACCCCTAATACGCCTAAAAAACATAATATTTACACCAATTTCGGATCAATTTTGCAAGGTAAAATTAACATTTCCGGAATGTTATTTTAACTTTTTCAGATTTCTCTCAGTGTTAAAGGGTGGGTTAAACTTAAAATATTACCAAATTTTTGGGTAACAAACAATACGCGTTCTAGAATTATCTAGAACCTAAACATAACCTCCTGCAACTCATCAAAGCGTCATTATTTTTTTAGAATTTTACTTCTTCAATTAAACGAATTATTAATAATTGTCAATTATTCAATCGTAATATGAATCTCATATTACGAGTTTCATTTCAACTTTGAAATTCTTATCTTACGAAATTTTCAATTTCATCTAGTGATAAAAGTCCTTTGCTACAAAAAATTTAAAGGTAATGGAAATTCATTTCAAAATGGCAAAAGCACTAGGGATATCTCCTCTTTCAAAACCATTTTGAAATTCAAAACCGGGAGTTTGAACTGCTAAATGGTCTGCAAACCTTGTGATCCATTGAGTCAGAATCCAAAAGGCGCATCAACCCAAAAATCATTGAAAAAATCCATTTTATTGTTTTTAGAGAATTAAAAGCGACTATTAGTTGGATGGCCCATACCATAGACGTCCCGAATCAATAAGTAAGATAGGGGGAAGTGGGGCACCTGTTAAAGTGGGGTATCTTTGAAATTGGAATTTTTCTCCTATTTTTAAGTGTAACTGAGCCATATAATAATGTAATTTAGCTTCTCAATCTGTTTAAGCAGCTAAATTATATCCCAATAAGGCCCAATAATATTTAAAAATAGGTGAAAAATTCCAATTTCAAAGGTGCCCACTTTCAAAGGTGCCCCACTTCCTCCTACATTTTGCAAAAATATTAATTTACGAGAAAGCTGCTTGGAAAAGTGGTGCCGCGTACGTTAGAAATTCAACAAAAATATGCTCCAGAGCAAATTCCTTGGCCACATTCGAATCGTTTTTGGTAGTAAAACCGATTTTGCGCATGGTGTTCTAGCTATATGGAAAAGAATCACGGTCCTAGAATAAAGCAGTGAACGGAAGCTTGATATTCGGTTCTAGAGCAAACAAAGCATAAAATATCTGTGTGAAACGGTATAGGTCTTAATATCAGGGATGCTCGTTAGTTGTCTATAGTTTATATGATTTTTCAAAAGTCCCTTTCTAAGATCATTTTTGGGAATTTCTAATTAGACTTTGTTTTTTTTTTGCCCCCAAGGATTTTTCTTTACAAATATAACATAATTTTAAACTTGAAGCACAAATTAACCTTTCCAACGGATGTCCATTTATTAAGTTCTGTACACTAGATCCGGAGGAATAATTGATAATATCAGACAAAACTGCAAAAACAAAAAAAAAACTTTAAAGAAAATTGTGACGTAAAATCTGTCTACTCACTAGGCAAATTATTGCAATAATAACATTTCAAAGTGACATTAAAATAAAGCTGCAATATTGAAGTGAATATTGAAACCAATATTTCAATGTTTTCCTACGCACTGTACAAATTGACTTAAATATTAAAACTTCAATATTACAACTCATTAAAATACCATTCTAGTCAGAGATTTAGTTCCTTTCAAACATCGAAAACATCTCTTGGAATTAGAAAGTTTATGAACAGGAAGACATCCTCAGAATATCATCGTAGACAGCACCAGAAATTCTGCTGTATATCCTGCTCAATTCTTCTCAAAAACCTATCTTTTCAGGGCTTTTTTCTTACTTCCTCCATCAGGAAATTTCAGATCTTTTGGGATTTTGTTGTATCTTTTGTCAAGTACGCCCGGAGTACTCATGTTGGTCAGAAGATTTCTCCTGATTTCTCCAGAAAATCACAGATCTTCTGACATTTTCTTCTGTATTTTGTCAAGAACATTCAAAATACTGAAGTTGATCAGAAGACTTCTCCTGGACTCTTCAGGAAATCACAGATCTTTTGGGATTTTCTTTTGTATTTTGTCAAGAACACCCAAAATACCCAAGCTGGTCAGAAGATTTCTCCTGGTTTTTCCAGAAAATCACAGATCTTCTGATATTTTCTTCTGTATTTTGTCAAGAAAATTCAAAATACTGAAGTTGATCAGAAGACTTCTCCTGGTCTCTTCAGGAAATCACAGATCTTCTGATTGTGAGATTTTCTTTTATATTTTGTCAAGAACATCCAAAATACCCAAGTTGGTCAGAAGACTTCTCTTGGTTTCTCCAGGAAATCACAGATTTTCTGGGATTTTGTTGTACCTGTCGTCAAGTACAACCGAAATTTTGGGCGTTCTTGACAAAATGCAGAAGAAAATCCCGGAAGATCTGTGATTTCCTGGGAGAACCAAGTGAAATCCTCTTGCCAACTTGGGTATTTTGGGTGTGTTTGACAAAATACAAAAGAAAATCCCAGAAAATATGTGATTTCCTGGAGGAACCAGGAGAAATCTTCTCACCAACTTGGTTATTTTGCGTGTTCTTGATAAAATACAGAAGAAAATCCCAGAAGATCTGTCATTTCCTGGAGGAACCAGGAGAAATCTCCTGACCAACTTCGGTATTTTGGGTGTATTCGACCAAGTGCACAAGAAAATTCCAGAGGAACTGTGATTTCCTGGAGGTAGCAGGTAAGAAATGCTAACCAAGCTGGGTTCTTGTGAAGATTTGACAAAATGTACAGCGAAATTCCAAGAATCTGGGATTTACCGGAGGAAGCAGGAAGAGGTCCTGACTTGGAATCTTAGATGTGTTTTCATTCATGAACAAGGAAATCCCAACAGTTATGTGATGTTCTGAACGAAGAAGATTCCTTATCATTAAAAAATATTGAACGAAATATCAAATCAATTTTATATTTAGAATTTCTTTAAATGTTATTTCAATGTGACTTTGAAAATTTTTATTGACATTATTGGGCCTAGTATGTAGCCTTTCAAAATAATGAAATAAAATATTGAAAAAAATGCTCCATATTGAAACAAATATTTCAATAATTGCTTACACACTTGACAATTGTCTTCAATATTGAAACTTTTATGTCAATAAATCTTTGCAATGTGGATCTTTGCCTTGTCAATATTGGATATTGAAAAGAAATATTGCAATAAATATTATCTAATGTATACCCAAGAAACAATTTTTTCTTAATATAGTGTTGTAGAATTCTTTAAGTAAGGCACTATAGAACCAAAAATCTTATTATTTGCTTATAACGCTCTTGGTCCCATCATTGAGATTACTATAAGTAAAGTGGCGCACTCTTAAGGATCTTAAGAGCTCCTATAGGAATTCCTACGGAAAATTCTGACTTTAAGTCTTTTAAAAGTGCACTAAAAGACTTGTTTAATACTTGGTTCTATAAGGCAGCCATTTTGCTTCTTGGGTAGCCAGCTTAAGAGCAAAACCAAGGATCTTGATCAGGAGACTTGACTCCGCCAAACCTACCAAACGTACCATGTGAGATCCGTGTGCCAAAAATCGTGTTGCAAATATAACTTTGTTATACAAACTTAAGAGTAACTTTTTTTGGATTAAGTTTGGTTAGAATCATAGAATTACTCCACACATAACCTCAAATAAACTCTTAAATTCACTTTGACTTTAATAAATTACGTCATTTTTTTTTTAATATATAAATAGACATGAAGGATATCTCAAAGTAATCTTACTTGACATTGTGCACACATAACTAAATTTTCTAAATATGATAACATTATCTTCTTTTTGACTGAGGAATTTTTACAACGTCTTGAATTTATCATAGAAAAATTTCTTCCACAAATAGAGAGTCAGAAAAATTTGCAGTCTAAACACAATAAAAACGTAAAATATCTTCTAAAATCTTAAACTAATCTCCAGAATGAATGGAGTTGTTTGTCTTCTCTAAACAAATTGCAAAAATGACTTTGAACTCAACAATTAAAATCTGAAAATAAACTGCAATGATATTAATCACTTAAACTGCTAAATATCAAAAACTAATGAGAGATAAAACAAGGGCAAATCTTTGTATTTAAATCAAATTAATTTTTAATTAGTTCTGGGTGTATATCTCACAAATTATTTCATGCCTTAGCTCTTCCTCAATAAATTCTTTGAGAAGAAAAGAATTCCATAAGAAAAAAATAACAGTGTTGAAGAAAATGTGACCTTCGCATATTTCTTGACTTTCCGTCTTCTTTTGATGATTCTATGAGTCAGGGAGCCAGCAATATTTGTGGCAAATGCACAAAATTTGGAGAAATGAATTCAATGGCTGTGGCAAATGTGCAGCAGAGCTTCTATCAATTGGATTTCATCCAAAATTTAATTAATAATGTGCACTGGTACAGTGAATATTCAGTGAAACACGCAATTTTGCAGTACAATTCAATTTCCCATTTCAATAAAGTTAATACAACTCATACTTCATTTTTGTCCATGGACTATGAATATCGCAAAATTTCGGGGAGGGATTTATGAACAAATTTCCTCTCAGTAATAAATTAATTGTGATTTGTTCTTCCAATCGAATATTGAAGTGATTTTGGGGATATTTATTCTATGGGTTTTATTGATGGTGGAAAATACAAATAAAAAACAATTAAATGTCAAATGATTGTGGAAATTACCATTTTTTATCCGGGGATTCTATGTAATCAAAAGGTTCAATAAACCTCTGGTTTAAACATTAAATCAATTGAAAATTCATCACAAGAGTTCAGTTAAAAATAACACACAAATTATGACGGGAAAATACTCACATTTTATGTTTATTGTAAATTATTTTCTGTGTACAAATGTGCTTTCTCTTGAGATCTGTGGAAATGGAAAAAGATTATCTCAAAGATTGAAAATTTAGGAAAACCACCAAATTCTAGCTCTGAAGAAGTTGTGCTTCACATTTTGCTCTTGGTTTATTCGAGCGTTATTGCTTTTCTTAAGACACCAATGAGGGTTTAACAACGAAATAAGGAAAATAAGTACTTATGTAGCTATCGTAGCTATTTATACTGAGCGCTCACAACCAAAGTTTTCCCAAGAGAAAGGGCATTCGGAGATCGGTTTCGAAAGTCAAAGAAAATACATTTATAGGGGAATGTAGGCATGGTTCGTACACAGTCAACCTTCGGACGTTGTGAATTTCCTATTTGTTTGTAAAGAGCCACACGGTAAAAAATTTCGTCACATATTTGTTCCAAAAATTAGCTCGTTCACGTGAAACCAAATTTTTGGCACAATCTTGTTCCTTATACGAGACTTAAGAAGATACTCAACATTAGTAGGGGAGACCGGGGTACCTATAGCCAGGGGTAAAAGTAGACAGTGGATTTTTCTCGTTTTTCTTAAAATGTACATCGAGCAAAGTATTTTTTAATGAAAGTAGGAACACATCTCCATATTCCCAGAAATATTTATAACTCTGATCCTGTTATCCTACAATTTAGAAGCATTTTTATAAAATGGGTGTAAAATTGTAGTTTTGATGTTACAGTTTTTGGACCAGCATTTGGTTTTCTGAGTTTCTAGTCAAGATTTCATAGTTTTACCTCGTTTCTGGTTTAATAAACCTAATTAAAAAATATTTTTCACTTGGATAATTATTATCCACTTTTTTATATAAGATGATAAGCACTGAAACAGCCCTCGGGGCAGTTGTAGTCACTCTTCCGTGGCGGGCTAAAACTATCAATGATTTTTCACTAATCCCACAGAGAATAAAAAGAGGTAATTTGGTGGTCCAAAGGAGACAACTCCTAGTGGAAATGCACCAAAATGTTGGATAGCCTTGGCGCCTAGCCCCTTTTTGACCAAAGGAGACTATTAATAGTCAACAAATTGGTTAGCGCCTGAATCAACCCACAGATTGTCAAATGTTTACCTGTTTTGCCAATTAAGTGGTTAGTCTTGACATCAAGCACCTTTTTGGACCAATGGAGACCATCATGGTCAACAAATTGGTTAATACCCACATTAAGCAACTTTTTGTAAAAAGTATACCAATTTTCTCTCCTTTTGCCACCTTTTTCATTAAAAGCTTCTTTTTTGTTTCTGTTATATATATTTTTTTTTTATTTCAAATGATATATGTTGCAGAATTATTGACATAAGTTTTTTTTTTAACAAAGTTAGTTTTACAAAGTTCTTCCACCCTAATACAAGTTTCAAGACTTTGTTTATTGTAAATTCGCACACTGGCCTGTCAATTTTCGTAATTAATTTCTTGCACACAACATAGATTTTGGGAATTATTTTCCAAAAAATATGATACTTCATAATATGTGCCGTTTTAGAATATATTGTCATTTGATGAAACTTTGTCATTTAAAAAGTAAAGCGTGCGTAACATTCGACTGCGATTCCAATAAGTTGTCATACATATTTTCAAATACACCGGGCATTTCAAAGAATATTTTTTAGATTAAATTTCATAGGCAACATATGCAAAATATTTTCATTATTAATCACATATTCATATATATCTTCATAAATTCCCATTTTTTTCAAAAGAGAGATAAGATCATATTCAGACTCTTGTCCTAATAATGGATTTTTCAACATATTGGTGATCACGTTAAAATTCTGCTTTTTATCCTCAGAAATATCATTTGAAAAGTGATCACACAGCACATTTCCAAAAACGAACAAATATCTTTAATTCACATCTTCTCTTGTGAAATTATCTCTCGAATGAAGTGTACATAAAAGCTGGGAAACTTTGGTTTTGAATTCACTTACAGTAGAATTAATTTCAAGATCACATATTCTATCACTTACGTCAATGTTGTGAACATAACCAACTTCTAATTCCTTGTTTTGTTGTAGCGTAGGTTCTTCTACTATTTCAAAACGTTTATTAACAATATGTTTCTGAAGATGTTTTTGAAAAGCTTTTGCACTTTGGAAAGTTTACTTACAGTTGTTTTGGCCATAGAGAAACGATGTTTGAGAATGCTGATTTTTGAGATGATGATTGTAGTCCTGAGCGGTGCCAAATGGCAAGGAACCTTTACACTCTCCGTAGTACAGAACCGCAGAAAATTATCACAACGCAATGAAATGCGATCATCATTGTTAGTTGAAATTCCATAGAAAAAATTCTGCACTAGATACCACACTGTTTCACATTCGAGAGCGTATTTTCCAGCATGAAGGACATGAAAAGCCTTAAAGCATAAATCTACAGCATCCAATAATATGCTCATGTTAAAGAACAGATCTTTATGGCAGTACACTCTCTTGCTTCACTGAACATCCTAGAGAAATCAGAATAAATCTAAAAAAAAATAGTCTGTGAAGTCCTAAAATCATATCCTTGATAAAAAATAAAATACTTACCAAAAGATTGCCCTCCTTGTGTGCAAATAGTGGCCATTGCTCTATAATATCATTTGAGTCACTCTTTAAAAGATCCTCCTTCCTCAAAGGGAAACACTTTATCCAGAGCGTTAAAGATTCATTTGAAATCTCTGTCTCCGGGGTCATTGTCATCAACTGTTCTTTCAGGTTGCTCAAATTGATTTCCGGATCAGCAACCATTTCAACTACCTCAATATGAGTCTCCTTTCGAATCTTTCGCTTCGAAGGACGTTGACGGTTGTGATTGCGAGAAAACAAGAGCCCCGCGTAATATTTGTGAGCCGCATTTTTGGGAGAGAAGTATTTAACCTAAAACAAACATAAAATAAAACCACCGTCAAAGAAAATTAAAAAGTTTCAAACCTTTTCTTTTGTCGGGAACATCTCTGAAATTTCCTCAGAAATTTGAGCCATCATCTTGCATGTAATTTGGATATTATGTGCATCGAAGTAGTCCAGAATCCTATCAACCAATTCATCTCTCCAATATTTATCAAACTTTCCATGCCGAGAATAATATTTTTTGATATTGTCGCTTCCTGGCATAGACATTAGAATGTCCTCCAGATGGATTGAAAACCATGTTGTTTTCGATTAACCTTGTACTTGTGCTGGATTGGATGCATTCTGACAATGTACAAGGCACTCCCTCATACACCCTTCCGGATTTAGAGAATCCGGAAGGGCTGCCTTCCACTTCCTCCAATGTGATTTAAAAATCACTCTCGTTGCGTCAGAGGGTAAGAATGCCTCTATATCCATCAAATCGGCATTCTTTAGGATGTCTACAGTGACTTTTTTCGCTTTAATTAGAAAAAAATAAAAATTTTCAATAGGGCTCCTGCGAATTTGAGGTTATATTTAACATATTACCTAATAAGCCTTCGTAGAGTTCTTCTACTCCAAAATCTCTGCATAATTCCCGAAGTTCAGCATCCTCCACTTCTTCCTCACCAGAAACACTCATTTTTCCACTTCAACTTAAATGCACAAACGTTTATTCACAAGCTCCACGTTTCTTTCGCTCACGCTCACGCCATAAAAATGAAACTATTTGTCAATTGGCAGAAAGAGACAGAGATATTTTTCTTTGACAAAAAGGAGACAAAATCGCACACCAATGGTCAACAAGTTGATTAACTGTAAATTGAACTACCCAAGACGACCAATTTTTGTCTCCATTTGACAATTTCCGACCTCCGTTTGTCTCTTTTTGACAATTTGTTGTTTCCTTTTGTCTCCAGTCGACAAAAAGGAGACAGTATCGCACACCAATGGTAATCAAATTGGTTGACTATAAATTGAACTCCGTGGGTTAACCAACTTTTGTCTCTTTTTGACAATTTTCAACCTCTTTTTATTCTCTGTGCATGTATAATTGTTAGATGAAAAAGTACTATTGATATTCCAAGCAATATTGCCATTTGTATGAGGAACTTGAGAAATAGATTTTTTCAGAATATTTGCATTAATTTTGCCTCAATTACAAAAATGTCATAAAAAAGTTGGCTAAAGCCCTTTTCTTTAGGTTTAAGTAACATATTTAGCATCAGTGGGCTTCAGTGTATCAAGTGAAACAATATTTGGTATCTCCAGTTTAAAATTTCATCTGGGAAACTAGTGGCAATTAGTACCCCAAAAGTGGCTATTTCTACCCAGGCCGGGGCAAGTGTAGCCAATGTGCCATACTTTTTTCATTATCCTCTCAAGAAAAAGCCAAGGATTTTAGAGCTTTGAACTACACTGTTTCATATAGCCAATATCCTAATGCTACTTATGAAACATAAAAATATTAAACAAAACTTATCATTTTTTCACAAGTCACTCGCGAAAAAAAAGCTTCATTTGCTGGCTAATTCTACCCCTGTCTCCCCTAACGAATTTGTTCCGAAAATTAGCTCGTCCATGAACACCGAAAATTTTTGGAACAAATTTGTATCTTCTAGGAGAAACAAAAAGCCACCCAATATTAGTAACTAATTTGTTCCGAAAGCCACCATCGAAGCGAGAAGGAAGCCAAATTTGTAGAATTTTTCGAGCCATAATTCAATTCAATTCAATTCAATATATTTCTCCTCAAATAATGCCTGGTTGCGGCTGCCGCCGACTTATTACGATAATATTTATGGTTTCACTTTTTTTTAATTCGAGATTCCCGAGATTCCCTTCCCCTCGTGCTGCCAGCACTTGCATTTGGTTTTGTAATGCACGCGTCTGTATAAAACACTGTTAAGATATGACTTGTATTTGATGTTCCTTATGCACTTCCCCGTGAGGCTCGTGGCTCTCGCTTGGGAATTCAAAAACATTTCCAGACTGGGTTTCTCTAATATTTTTGCTTTCTTTATCATCTCTGCCTCAAATTTAGTGTTGACACATTTTTTTCCTTACATTATTATATTTCCTTTTTTTTGTTTTTCCCTGCAACGCAATTGCAAGAGGATTGTATCCTATATTTCGTGGTTTTTCAATTAACTTAAACTTAAACTTTCGCCACCGAAATCCATCTCGACTGAAGTATAGGCCTTAACTGTTAAACGAAGCGGATGAAATCTTTTAAATGACCCAAATTTGTTTTCGACAATGGGAACAAAATGTCTATAATCGGGTCCAACTATTAGGAACACTAGAGGAGACTGGGGCAAAATTTATCATAACGAAAATTTCAATACTCACTATATTTTCTAAAATAAAAGAGACTGAGGCTTGAAATTTTTATTATAGATAGCCTTCATGAAAACCTTCTTAAACTTACAAAGTTTCAAGGAATTCGAGGAAGGATTATGTAAAATAAAAAATAATGAAATTTTGAGCCTTATTTTTGGAATATTTGGCTTACAGAAAATATCAATACTGATTAGCTCAATTGAAGCACATTTCTCGTTAAGATAGTGAAAAATTATCTTCGACAAAGTTCTAGGGGAATAAATTTCCTATAAAAATATGTCTATTTGATATTTTTAACGTTTGCGATCATAAAATGATTCGAAAATTACATTTCTTTCGAGATAGAGGAAAATAGTCTTCTTCAATGTTGTAGAGCAGTAAATTTCATATAAGAATATTCTCATTATAAAACGTTTAAGTTTTCTCAGAGCTCGTGAATGAATTAAATATGCGTTTTGACAAGTTTTGCCCCAGTCTCCCCTAATGTCTTTTCTGTTTGGCTAACTCGCATTATTATTAAACTGCTAGTACTACTAGTACCACTAGCACTTAATAGTAACTGTTAGAAGCTTTTTACTTTTGCATTTTACAAATTTTCAAACCGTTCGTTGTGAGAAAATTTAACTTCGGGAGCACACGCAAATGTCAAGAAACCGATTTTGACAACTGGTTATTGATTTGCAGCACTACAATAGCTGTGATCTTGAAATAATCAGAGTCAAAAAGATGCTAGACTATCACAAGATACTTGAAGTAGTCCAAAACATTTTCTCATGCTTTTTGGGGGAGGAATCTGGCCTCTCAAGACTTCACTTTTGGCGCCAACAAGTGTGTTTTCTGCACACTTCACTTTCATCCCATTAATCTTCCAATAGACTTTTTGGCCACAGCCATAAATCTCGCTGTTGAACTCCGAACAATGTGTTTTAGAATCAATCCCCATGCCCCAAACACTTGATCTCTATGTTCTTCCCCAACACAGGAAACTTTCCCATAGCAGCTACATTCAATTTTGAGACATTGAGCAAAAATTATGGTCAAGACCCAAATAATTCTTGCCTTATCAGTTATAAGTTGTTTTTTTTTTCAAGAGGAATTACCACTCATTTCCATAAAAATATCCTCAATAGCTAAAAATAATTTCGCGGAAGACTATTTTTATGCATGAATCAGAATTAATGGAAGTTGAACGTAATTTTAATGTTGAATCAAACACGTAAATTTTATTGGACTTTTATTGCTACTTCTGTAGAGTGTTATGTCCTCTTCAATTAAGAAGATATACTAATATCAAAATGGATTAGTACAGAAATAGATTATTCTGCAATATCTTGTAACGCTTTGTAAAGAGATTATAAATAAGTTCGTAGAAACAACAAACATTTGGTCTCTCTGTCAAATGATTTAATACCACAAAAGCAAATATTTTGTTGATTTATTGTTTGTGGATTTAAACGAGGAAGGAATGAAATAATTTATCATTCTAACAAATGATTAGGTATTATAACAAATCATTGGTTTAAATCTAATTTAAATTGGATTAAATCTGACTTGTTATTTAAAATACAAAAATAGTAGGGGAGGGTGGGGCGGTTTCACTGAATTAAACTAAACTTCTTTTGAAGACTTACTTAAAAACTCCAATTTACTCTCTCTATTTGGCTGTTTTATGTGGAATTTCATTTAAAATTAAGAGATAATTGACTGCAATCAGTCTTAGAAAAGAATCAAAGGTTCCCTAAGAACTAATGATTCCAAATAACCAGGTTTTTGGGATAAGCGGTTAACTGGTTTTGGATGGCTCTGAAACCGGTTAACCGATTTTAAACCGGTTTCAAATTTAGGATCACAATATGGAAATTTGAGCAATTCTTCAGAACTTGAACTTTAATGTAATATTTAACACATAAATATATTCTTTTTCTCAGTTAGTTTAGAACTTATTTATTTAATTGCTCTATTTTGTATTTAAAATAGTTCAGGAAATTTCAGAATGCAGGAAAATTACTGAGAGTTTTTCCAATAATATTGTACCATATTCGTTATAAAGTTTTTTATGTAAAATCTTATAAAAGTATTGTCAAAATTATTCTTTTTTCAACAAAAAAAAAACAGATTTTTCGATCGGGATTGGTTTCTAAAGACTATTTCTTAGATCATTCTCTACAGAAAACACACCGATGCATAATTCTTGGAATTATATATCATAAGAATCATGATTATAATTTACAAAAATTCACAAATAATTTGATAGAAAAAAATCCATAGACATTAAAAAAAAAGAAATACTATAAAAGGTAAACTTTTTTTGTTTTTTACTCCATTGGTTGAGATCCTAATAAATACCAGAATATGACAAAAATTTTACAAGCATCTTGTGTAACAATCTTGGTGAATTTGGGTCTAATAAGATGTGTAGTTAAAATAAAATATAGCAAGATTCAATAAGAAACTCTATGAAGACAGGGAGAGGTAATCATCTTGTTACTTGTTAACTTGTTACTTGTTACTTGTTACTTGGTAATCATCTTGTTATGATTACCTCTTGTTACTTTTCCACATAAAACAATATTTTACAAGATTGTACTAAATCGTTTACAATTTTTTTCTCAGTATACAATTGATTTTATATATACATTTTACAATAAAAGTCTTGTAAATATTTAACTAAGGTTTAAAAGGTAATATATTTTCTAGTGAAGAAGTCCTGAAATAATTTCCGATAACCTTTAAGCAAATAATTCTTTTCAAGGGAAGAAACGTACAAGAAACCCATTACTACCATCCTTCATATATTATTAACATACTGCCATACTACAGATTAGACTTAGAATCATATTGCACTTCAAGTTCCCTCCTAAAGTCAAGGAAATATTTTGCAGTATATCTTGATTTTCAAGACATACACTAAAGCTTAAGACAAATTTTTAAATTTTTGGAAGGATACGGTTTTAAACCGGTTTCATCTCTAAAAACTGGTTTTAAAACCGTCTCCAAAATAGGGCGGTTAATCGGTTTTTCGAAACCGGTTAACTCTTTCGTCTCTTTTGGGACTGTAGTACCCAAAGAAGCATATGCATATTCTATGAAAAACAATGTTTTTTAATTATTCAGAACTGATAAAAATCCGATTCTTGTGAATGATTACAAACTATAAGAATGTCCGAATGTAAGATATTTTTTGTAGGACCTCAATTAATTCCTGAGCTTAGATATTTTTGATTAAAAATTGTGAAATTGGCTTGCAGCATATGCTGCGGTCCGGAAAGAGTTAAGTCTTTCCGGACCGCAGCATATGCTGCAAGCCAGTTTCACAATTTTTTAATCAAAAATATCTAAGTTCAGGAATTAATTGAGGTCCTACAAAAAATATCTTACATTTGGACATCCTTTTGTAATCATCCACAAGAATCGGATTTTTATCAGTTCTGAATAATTAAAAAACATTGTTTTTCATAGAATATGCATATGCTTCTTCACTGAGAAAAAAAAGGGGGTGCGATTAACATTTTTTCCTCATAACATTAACACTTTTTAGGTGTAAAAATATATCAACATTTTTTAATGTTAATTTTACACCTTTTTAAGGGTAAAATGGGTAAAATTAACATGAAAAAAAGATAACTTTAACCCCTAATACACCTAAAAAGGGTATTATTTACACCGATTTCGGATCAATACTGCAGGGTAAAATTAACATTTCCGGAATGTTATTTTAACTTTTTCGGATTTCTCTCAGTGTTTGGGTACTACAGTCCCAAAAGAGACGAAAGAGTTAACCGTTCTTGGAATCACTAGTAAGAACACGCAATCTTATCATTGATTTTGTCTTTTGTATCAAATAGCACGAAAATCCGACACACCATCAAGAAGCATTCCTCGAAGATTTTGATAATTCCGTGGATGATTTCTCCGATGAATATGGCTTCGAAGATGACGATGAGGATGACACGGAAATCTCAAGGGAAGGCAGTGGTATCTTCAAAATGTTCCCATTCTCAGATGACATAACGTTCCCCCCAGTAGATGAGTACGACGATGAGAGTATCTACGATGAAATAAGAAAGAGGTAAGAAAACTTCCTTCTTTCCTTATATTCACCAAAGTTTTCTCATCAGCACTGGACATTTTTTCCCTCTTTCGCTTTTTTTCCTGCACCATCCAATCTTTTCCCAGAAAAGTTACGAAAAATGCATTTACTTGGTTGCATAAAAAAAATCTGAATTTTATTGTCTGTCTTCTTGTGATATTTCATAATTTCTCACAGAACAAATTACTTAATACTTTGTCGTGAGTGAATCATCTTTGGATTTTTATCACCAACCCAGCTTTGCAATGTAACAATTTCTCTTTGTCACTTTTTGCTATTTTCTTTTTAAAAAAAAATGTCTCATATTTAATTAGTGATGCTGCTTGAGCTCAAAATTGTATTGATAATAAAATAGAACGCAAGATTTTCAAGTTGTTCATTCTGCAAAACAGATATAAATTTATGTAAACGCTACTTTCTTGTGAGATAACAATTGATTTATGGAGCGAATTGCAGTTGTTTAAACTTTAAAGTCTTAATTGAAAAGATAAATGCCAGAATGCGTTTTAAACTGCTTTGGTTACAATGTAATACATATAAGAAATAAAATAGCTCGAAAATCTTTTAAATATTTAAAATTTTCAAATACACAGAAAACATATTTTTTTAAAAATATTCGTAAATGTTTGTGAATTCCTATGGGGGAGTTACAAAATGCTCGTGAATCGTATAACCCACAAACAAGTTAGTAAAAGTTTGTACTTTTTTCACAAACATTGTTCGTAACATTATCATTTGACGGACATTTTTTGTACCTTTACAAACATTTGTTCGTATATGTTCGTAAACACACTAAAAATCTTCGTAAAAGTTTGTCATTTGTTCGTAAATGATCGTAAAATGTTCGACAGGAAACAAACATTTACGAACAAATGGCAAAATTTTACGAACATTTTTTGTGTGTTTACGAACATTTACGAACAAATGTTTGTAAAAGTACAAAAAAATGCTCGTCAAGTGGTCATATTACGAATAATGTTTGTGAATTACGAACTTTCACGAACTTGTTTGTAAGCTATACGATTCACGAGCATTTTGTAACTCCCCCATAGGAATTCACAAACATTTATGAACATTTTTACAAAATATTTTTTCTGTGTACTTTAGAAGAGAAAAAGCCTTCAATTGGCAGATGAGAAAATGACTGGCTAATGGTATTCTAGCAGAAGGCGGCCATCCTGGAAATGATCTTTTACCACTGTCTGAAACTATTTTCTTCATGAAATGCTTTCTGTTTTAGTTCTTTGTACTTTAAATATAATTTTCTTCTTATTTTAATTATTTTGCAAGAAGGTAGTATTTGACATTCTAATGTATCCTCCATGTTTGATATTTTTTAGCCACGCCCTCTTTGCAATTAATAAATACATAAAGTTTAATACAATATATAATATAATATTTATCAATATACTATTATAAAGTTGACCATTAAGTTTTCAGAATAAGTCGTTTTCATAATTGAAATCTGGTTGAAATTCAGGAAATCATCATATGAGATTAAATAAGCCACGCCCTCTTTAAAAATCTCATTACTTCAAAAGAGTACTTAACCAAGATTTCTTTTTAAAACTTCTATCTTCATATTCTCAACAATCTTTCAAGCTTGCGATTTAGAATTAAAAAAATACAAAGACGTGGGCTTGAGATAGTCATCGTCGTCGTTGTTTTGCAGTAGACGTGCCATCTAAGGCTTACCTTTTGTCTTGCACATTCTTAAAATGTATTGGGAATGTCGGGCAAAGAGTAATTTCATGAAAAAATTATTTTAGAATCTCAAGATTTTGAATAGAACGTGGCCCATTATATAATGCTGACTTCAGACTGGAGGTTTAGCGCAGTTCCTGAAGGTCTTAAAAATCTTAATAACAAGTAATTTTATTGATTTTTCAAAATCTAATGGATCATTTGCCCTTAATATCCAATCCTTAACAATAATTTTCTAAAAAATTATGCCTGATAAGGAGTTAAAGGAGTTAAGCCAGATGGCTAAGCCTTAGGTCTGAAGCTTGTAGAAGAGAGGTATTCAAACGGCTCCTTACCACTTCACAATAATGAAACCGATATACTCAAAAGCTTTCATAGCATCATTTTGCTTAGCATTAAAAATTCACAAATATTAACTCCCAAGGTCAAACGAAGGTCGAATACCATCTTAATATTAAAAAAAAATGACAACAAGTTTGAATACTGCAGCTCTGCTTTTTGTAAACGCTTCTCCTCCATCTTTCTATTCTTGATCAAGAAATAAATAACTTTTCGACCACATTTGTGATGACTTGCCCTTCCGTTCTTAGTCGGAAACCACGCGCGATTCCTCCCCACGAAGGTGTTCCCGTGATCGAGGAGTCCTACGCTGTGCGTCGCAACAAGACCAACACCCCAGCCGACGAAATGCTCAAGAATGTCCTCCTCAATCGTAACCAGAATCCAAAACTCAAGTACGATTGGGGCCAGAAGCGATGGTGAGAGAGGGAAGAGCCTTCTGGCTAATTTTCAGAGAGAGCTAAGGCTTGGGATTTTCCATTGCAGGGTTGATGGAAGGAGACCCCACAATGGTGTTCATAGAAGACATCCTAGGAGGTATCAGTCTTTCAGTGCTGCTCCCACTCAGTTTGTGGACAAAGATGTCACTCTGACCATCCGGGAGTCTGATTCCAAGCAACAAAATGGACTGCATATTCGTCATAGGAATCAGCAGCCAAGTATGCATCCAAATGCACAACCAAGTATTCAGGCAAATCTACAGGTTAGTTTATCAAATTATGTGAGTTCCCTGTAAAATTATATGGGTCCTCCGAGATCCTTGAAAAATGTGTAGGTGCCCTGGGGTCTCTCTGACTTCCTTGTAAAAAAAAATGTGCGGGTTCCACGTGAGTTCCCTGAAAGATGTGTGACTTACCTGGGTTCCCAGTGAGTTCCCTGAAAAAATACATGGATTCCCCGTGAGTTCCCTGAAAGATGTGTGACTTCCCTGGGTTCCCAGTGAGTTACCTGAAAATCTATGGGTTCCCCGTGGGTTCCCTGAAAGATGTGTGACTTCCCTGGGTTCCCAGTGATTTACCTGAAAATCTATGGGTTCCCCGTGAGTTCCCTGAAAGATGTGTGACTTCCCTGGGTTCCCAGTGAGTTACCTGAAAAAATACATGGATTCCCCGTGAGTTCCTTGAAAATCTATGGGTTCCCTGTGAGTTCCCTGAAAGATGTGTGACTTCCCTGGGTTCCCAATGAGTTACCTGAAAATCTATGGGTTCCCCGTGAGTTTCCTGAAAGATGTGTGACTTCCCTGGGTTCCTTGTGAGTTACCTAAAAAAAATACATGGATTCCGCGTGAGTTTCCTGAAAATCTATGGGTTCCTCGTGAGTTCCCTGAAATATTGTTTGTGGTTCCCGGATCCCCTAAAAATGTATGAGTTTCCTGGGTTCCCAGTAAGTTCCCTGAAAAAAATGTATGGGTTCCCTATATTCATCGTGAGGTCCTTGAAGAAATATGTATATAGGTTTTTCGAGTTCCCCGTGAAATTCCTGAAATATTGTTTGTGGTCTTCGGGTCCCCTGAAATTGTATGGGTTTCCTAGGGTCCCAATGAGTTTTCTAAAAAAAATCATGAGTTCCCAATAAGTTTCCTGAAAAATGTATGGGTTCTTCGAGTTCCCCGTCAATTTTCTGAAGAATTGTTTGTAGTCCCCGGGTCCCCTGAAAAATGTATGGATCCCCTGGTTCCCTAAAAAAAATGTATGGATTCCCTTGATTTCTCGTGAGTTCCTTGAAGAAATATAGGGGTTACCCGTGTTCCGCGTGAGTTCCCTGAAAAAAAAATCGTTTGTAGTCAAGGAGGAGATATTAGGGTCAGAAGTGGTGTACAACTGAAAATGAAGTGCTTGGAAGTCTTTGGAAGTGGGAGTTTCCGAAAATAAAGTCATCTCTGTCTAATTCCGAATTTTGCAGACTGTACGTTACTTTTTTAGCTCAGATTTTAAATTCGAATGGCCGAAAAAGCTTTTTCTTAACATTTTACAAGTTCGGTTATGATAATAATTCGAAGTAAATAACGCTAAAATTTATTATAGCTTAAGGAGTAGCTATTATAACTTATACTTAAGGAGTATCCCGTAGGTTTCCTCCAGCATTCATGTTTATTTTTTTGCTTTTACTGGTAAGATTATATTGTCTTCCCCCTAATGCTGAGTATCTTTCTAATAAGTCGATATGTCCTTTGAAGGACTTTTATAAAATACGTGAGGAACGAAAAGGTACCTTTGTAGTATTTAATGTTAGTCGAATTTTGGAAAGGCCTAAGTGATGGACTTCCACAAAAAAAAAGCATTTTGCGGGTTTATTTAAATCGTGTTTAAATGATTGAAGAATGGCTTAGAAAATTTCGATATAAGGATAAAATTACTCAAAAGATCAACTTTACTTTAAACGCTCTCTATCATTGATGGCAATATTGTGATTGTGAGTATTCGAGTGGAAAAAATTATCGATTTGAGGAGATTATCAAGATTTTGGAAAACAATAATTCGATAGTATTTCGCTTTTTAGAAAACCTTGGATGTATTTAAAAGCTCGATACATGGGTGCCACATTTTTTCACTGAAAGGAATAAGGAGAACTTTTGGAACTGCATGAACTGTATTACGGGTTATTTTGGTACTTTTTGCTTGTAACCTTTTAAGCAAAAACCTCTCTATACAATTCCGGAATACACGATTTTCCGGATCCCGTGCTGTGTTTAAACGGGTAAGAAGTCTTTGGGGATAACGGCAATGAAGTAAGAACGTGGTGATGCATGGAGTGTTAAGAGTAACCTTAGAGACGTCTCACTGATCTGACCGCTATCGTGTCGGGTGATCCATTTTTCAGAGTAACTTTAGTAATTTTTTCAAACGTAACAAGAAACTTTTAGCCGATAAAAAATAGTCAACTATTGGAAAACAATTATTTTTGATACAAATATTAAATAAATTTGTTTTTGAAATGCATGAATAATATTTATGGATTACAGGAATGAAAAAATAAAAATTTGAAGGATGATTTTCAATTTGATTTTTAATTTGAAGAATATCTGCTGCAAGAAATTCAAAATATAAGCAAAATATTAAAAAATATATATATGTAAAAATAAATTTCTTGAGAATTTTTTAAAAAGATTTTTCATAATATTAAAATGACAGATAATCCTAACCGGCTTATGTAGGTGAGATTCTTAACGTGAGCTAACTCGGAGTGCATGCAAATTCGATTTGATGCTGAAGTAGGGAGACGCCATTCAGTTATTTTGAATCAAATTCGTGAAATTATACAAGTTTTGTATTTGAACCAAAATGTCAAGGATTTGGATGAACTGACAGAAAAGTGTTATATGGGTGAAATGTAGACCAGAATGTTCTCTATAATTTTGCCGTAGAACTTGAACTCATCGATTACTCAGAAGCCAAGATAAGCGAGGTTTTTTGTTTCTTAACTCGTTTTTTCATCCAGAGTTCCCCAAGTAGTCATTTGTTGAACTTCAACTATATCAAAGAATTGTTGTATTTTGCGGGACTTTCCATTTAAACCCCTATTTTAAGTGTCTTGGTGGAGTAGAGGCAGTCAAATTGGCATCTGAGTGATTTCAAAGCGTTATTATTGGAAAAATAAATTTTTTCACACTTAAACGGCAAAATCGGAGTGATAGCGTAGTCTGAGCGGAAAATAATGTATGGACGAAATGTAGAGACAAATGTGCTCTACAATTATGTTGAAGTAATCATCAAAATCGGTTCAGCGACAGTCGAGATAATTGAGGTTATGTGATATTGAAATGGGTTTTTCGACTGTGGCGCCCCTGGTGTTGGTCCCACGAAGTTCAAATATTCTAGAAAGTTGTAGCATTTGGTGAGATCTTTCGTTTAAGCCCTCATTCATCAAAATCCGTCACATAGAACCGGAGATATGATTTTTTGAATTTCGTGAACTTTGACCCCTCATTGAGAAAAGTGACTTTGAATTTCGATGAAATTTGACGCTATCACAGCGCCACCTGTGGTGACTTTTTGAACTTCCATCTGAAAGTGCTCATCGAGACGAAACCAAAAAGGTAAAATTTAGGTCGCTATGTTAATTAGAACAGGAGATAGAGGCCGGTCAATGTTCGAACTTTGACCCCTTATAGCTCGGGTCAGGGGTTATGGATCGACTTAAGGTTTTCTTTGTTTGATAGGTATAATCAACGGCTACAACATACTAAATTTTCAGCCCGATGCACAATGGAATTTTTGAGTTATTTAACTTTTAAGATTTAAAAATTTTCTTTTAAAAAAAAGCGCCCCTAGCGGTGGTTTTATGAACTTGCGATGTTAGAAGGGGAAGTGGCATTTCACGAGAGCTTTCCAAAAAGCCCTCACTTTTTAAATTCTGACAATTAGAACCGGAGTTATGGCCATTTTAAGAAATTTTTTTTGGACCCTTATAGCTCGGGTCAGGGGGGTCAGGGGACCTTATGTTTGGTATTGATGGAAAGCTCTAAGGCCCAGCTATAACATACTAAAATTTGAGTCCGCTGAATGCCATAGGGGCGGAGCTATTGAGAAAACAAAAAAGGGGGGTCTTCAAAATGGCGGAAGGAGGGGTGGGGGGTGGGGGGTCTATGCACCAAGTTGCAATTTTCACCCGATATATAACCTTTGCCGAAAACCGCAAGTTGATATCTTTTTTAGTTTAGGAGCTATTAAGCTCCAAAGAGCGGCCGGCCGGCCGGCCGGGAACGTAACTTAGCCACATATATATTCGGAATCAGGAAGTGGCGAAACACATTTTGGCCAAATTTGAGGTCGATCGGACGACATGAAATTTTGTTAGGATTATAGTAGGTGAGATTGTTAAGAATCTCACCTAATAAATTATTGGTTCTTAAGTATGAGAATTGTATGAAGTGTAAGAAATGCCGGAAGTATTGCAGCTTTTTCGGGAGTTTTTCGAAATGCTGGAAGTGTGAAGAGCTCTTCTATATAAATTGTGGAAGTGGTGTACACATTTTCACCCTAATATCTCCCCCTTGTTTGTGGTCCCCGGGTTGCCTGAAAAATATAAGGGTTCCCTGTCTTCCCAGTAAGTTCCTTGAGAAAATCAACATGTGGATAATTGTACGCATGATGATGTCAAGTTTTATGAATTTTTATCGTATTTACAATTCCGACAAAGCTGTTCAAAATTTGAGTTGATGCTTCAAAAAAACAATGTATGTAAAATGTAGGAGAAAAGTTAAAGCTGATTGCACCCAAAAGCAAAGTACATTTAAACCTCCAACTATTTACTAAGACATAAAATGAGGAGTAATAAATCCCTCGTGGTATCACGCAATCTCTCAGGAATTTGTTCGGGAAGTGAGTTAATTCGTTCACGTGGCAATCGTGTAAATGTCCCTTGGTCACTTTGGAAATGAAGATAAAGTTGGATACATTTTCGGCCACACGGCTTCGTAATTAGTCACAATGACCAAAAAGAGAAAAAAAGAGTGTCATGAACCTTTGTATAATCACTAATTGCAATTTTTCCTGGAGCTAAACAAGAGAAAGGGGGGGAGGATTGAACTGGGAAAAAAGGGATTTTCTTCCCTGTGCTAATGTGAGAAGGATATGAGTAGAGGAAGGGAGGGCAAAGCTTTCCAAATTTCCTTACATGCTCCATGTCATTTCCCCCCCAACAACAGCCAGCAATGATGTGAGATTTATGCAATTTTCCCGTGGGAGGAGGGCATCACGGGAAAAGTGCGATGTGGAGTTGGTTTCAGGTGAAATGGGTGTCTGGCGAGAAGGGTTCCTCGAATTTCCGCTCAAGTAAATCATTTTGATTAATGGCACTTTATTTGATAGGAAAATTTCTGGTGAATTGGGAGAAACTCTTTGGTTCTTTTCAACGTGTGAAGCCGGAAGAAATTTTCCTTCAATGACTTTCATCGCGCATTTTCAAGCGTAATTGATTGCTAATGCTCCCAACTTTGCTCCTATCTGGGTTCTTGTTAAGGGTGTCTCTTCCTTTTTGCCTCTTGAATTTTGCAAAATTTTCTCACATGGAAAATAATGATGAAGGGCAATTCGCGGAGTGCTCGTTCGAATTGCTTAGTTCGATCAAGAAGCGAACTGAGGATCTTAACGTAAAAAATCCAATACTTTGTCAATTAAAAAACACTTTTATAATTCACAAGGATTGAAGATCGTGAAATTTAGAGGAATTTGCTGTTTGACCTTGAAAAACGTCTAGAAGGAATAATTTTAGAGGTCATTAGTGTGTGTAAACGAAATATCATCACTGATTTTCTCCAAGAGGTTTCTAAAAATTAATTTGATAAAGTTGGGCCAATTTGTGAGAATCTGGAGTTAAAAATCAGCAATATCTAGAAGAAACTGGGGCAGTAGTGAACATGGGGAAGTTGTAAATACTGTTTGCTATGTCTATATTGGACTTATGTCGACCGTTTTTGCTGTGGACAAGGATCCATATAGTATCTATGGATTCTTATAGATCGTGTTCTCTAAAGTCTAATATCTAATTGAAAAAAATCGCAGTGTTTACTACTGCCCCAGGTCCTCTTATCCCTTACTGGTGAGTACCAATATCCAGAACAAGGTCCCCCCATATACAGTATTGATACCACAATACGAAAGAAAGTAGATCAAACATGAATGAATATGAATTATGGTGCTATTCCAATGAAAAAATGAGCATGTTTTTTTTTAGCACATTATTGTTCTCAGGTAATAAAAAGACCATGACTGTTCCCACATGTTATTTCAATTAATGTCAGAGGGTATTGTGATCGGGGATGAAAGCTTGCTCGGCGGGAAGATTCGAATTCGGATTTCGGTTGGGAAATCGACAAGATTAATTTAATGTTTTCACTTTCATAGTATTTTCTACATTTTCTTTATCATGATTGACAGATGTAAGGTTCTTCTCTCTACACAAAAACTTCATATTTTCCCCAATCCTCGTCGTGTTTCAAAATCACGAAATAGTCATGACAGGAACCGACACAAAAGAAAAGTTCAATCAAAATCCGAATTCGATTATTCCCTTTGAGCAAGCTTTCACCCGATCACAATGCCATCTGACATTCAGTCAGTATGGAGTAACCTGTCATGTCAGCTTGGTGGCGTGATGCAGTTGGATGGACGGGAGTTGGCAATTTTATAGCCTTAACCACGGGTTTTCGCAGGTTTCTCTTGAGTTTTTCCGTGAATTCTTAGTGGTGAAAAGTCGGCGAGCAGCATTAATATTCTCTACTAATTATTTTCCTTGAAATGACGTATGGGAACAGACGTGGTCTTTTTTAGTACTTGAGAACAGTAATGTGCTAAACATGGCCACTTTTTCATTGGAATAGCACCATTAATCTAGAATATGAAAGAAAGTATAGGAGCGTTCGCATAAGAGGATAAGTCAATGTCTCATACCGTTTGGCCTCTAATGGCCTCAACACACTAGGAGAAATTTCTATAAAAAATGTCTTTTTTAAAAAAAAATTCCCCTAGTAGGCAGAAACGTCAGATTTTTTTTTAAAAAAGGTAATTTTTTACGAATATTGTTTTTAGTGTGTAGACAGCATAAGTAACAGATAAACAAACTGTATTTTTCTCTAAACTTTTTGCACTTCAAAAATTTGATATCTTGGTAACAAACGAAAATCGCGGGATCTCAAAAATCCTGCAGGACTCCTAAAATCTAGGGTTCCCGGGAATTCAAGGTTCTTAAAAATACCAAGATTTCTGGATCGGAATATTTAGAAATTTCGAATCCCCTGATCCCGTTTTATTCAATGTTTAATCCCAGGATTATCCCGATCCCAAAAAATGTCGAAATCTTATGTGTGGGAAGATAGTATTCCGTATTGCAAACCCTACTTGGTCAGGGTGTTTGTAATACCCTTAAATCTATTCTTCACTTAAAATAAATGGATTATACCGATTATACATTGCTTTCCCCCTGAATTCGAGCAATACACAATTGAGAAGATTGCATTGAGTTTTTTAAAGCAATTTCTTTTAAAATTTAACAGGAACATAGAGCTGCTCCAGAGCAATTTGTGACTCAGAAGCAAATTAATCTTCGCAGATTCGCCAACAGCGGAGAGCGTAAGAGTAAGATTGACTATTGGGGTGAAGAATATCCTAGAATTTAATTGAAATTTTATATTTTCCAAAACAGAGAAACATCTAGCACGTACGATTGCCATTCATTATGTTGGTGATGAAGATAAATATCATATTAGAGCACCTCATCATTCAAGAGGTTGGTTTGTTGATTTCAATATTCACAAATGTTTTTTGAAGTAACACTTTATTTATTTGGAATAGTAAATGGACGACTTCGTCATCACGATAAGGTTTACACGTACTGGAAGCCAGCAAATTGGGCAGCAAATGCCGGCATGGAACACTTCTTTACCATGGACAATGGCGTTGTAACGGTCAAAGAGGGAGGATTGTATCTCATTTATGCACAGGTTAGTAGAATGATTTGCTTGCCAAGATTAACCCTTTAAGGACGATTGGAACACCGGTGTCCCATAAGGAAAATAATTTTTCCTGACTACCTAAAGTTATTGTTTTCTTATGTCTGTACATAATTGTAAAGTAGAAGGTTTAAAGAATAAAAAAAGACGAATTTTTAAATTCTCAAATTCATAATTGATTTTTTTAAATTTTTTTATACTTCTAATTTTTTTAAGCAAAACCCATTTGGCAATAAAAAATACAATACTCATACGTAATATTTTTTATTAAAGCGAAAAATATTATTCATTGGTATTGTCAGAAAAATTACTTAAATTTTTGGGCTATTTTTGTCCCTATCGTTCATAGAAGCACAAAATACACCGAATTAGACTCTGTTGGACATTCCAAGATTAGATGTAAGACTTATCATTGATTATCTTTCTCAGTTTAATTTTTATTGTTGATTTCCAGTCCGTAAAAAGTGTCTCGTCGTTAAAGGGTTAATTACACATCTTACTCATTTTCCATAGATTTTCAATGTTTAAGTTTAGTAAGTTTAAAGTAAAACTTACTAAAGTAAGTAAAAGTAAAGTTTAGTATAATATTTTATTGAGAACAATTTAAAATCTAAAGAGCTAAAATTAAAAAAAAACTGTCTTTAAATTATAATTTATTCCAAAATTATTAAAAATAGGTGAGATTTTTAATAATTTGGCAGGGATGTGCAAGAACCGTTTGAAACCGAATAAAGGTCAAAATAAGTTTTGACCATTGACGTACAAGTTTCATATGACGTTTGTTCAGTTTCAAACGGTTTTTGCACACTTATGATTTGGTGACACTGAAACATGTCACGAAATAATTTCTCCCCTTCTAACATCGAAAGTCGATGAGGTCACCCTTCCTGGTGCTGGCTATTTTCTAGATTAATTATCGTAGCCTCCCTGATACAGATTGGGACAGAATTATAGTTAAAGTGATAATACATAACCCCTTCTGACTTACCTAATACGAGCTATGTCAAATTTAGAAATTGATCGGCCTCTATATTCCGATCGAAAAATGATGTAGGTTCTTTATGATATCAATATAAACGGAGACGTGAAGGGTCAAAGAGCACGCAATTAACTCTTTCGCGTCCCACTTTTATTCAGCAGATGAATTCATGTAAAATTGAGTTTTTCCTAATGCTTTATGATCAAATATAATAGTTCAGAGAGGAAAAAAACTTTCCAATGCATGAAAACTCGGAAAAACCCCGGGTTATATATGACCCTATTGTCCTCAAGGGAAGTGTACGTACATACCATTTTCAAAATCTATATCACGGGCTTTTTAAGAGTTTTTTTTTTTGCTTGAAGTTATTAATTTGGCCAAAACCATGGCAAACTGGATTGTCTTAATGAACACTGTACTCCTGGTGTTCAAGGAATCTTCCTGGTAATCCCTTGAACAGTCACTGTCACGATATTTTGAGTGGTATTTGGCAAAAATAAACTTATCCACATATTTATTCACACACAATACAATTGCACAACATGAGACGCTTGCAGAATACTCTAAAATATTGCAAAATATATTATAATTCATCAGATATAAGATGAAATGTCCAGGAGCAAGATGTCCCACCTGCATTTCACAAAGAAAAACAATGTCCCAACTACATTTCGCTATGGGTTTGGGACGAAAACACTGTTACCCTTGCCGACAATAGGGTCATATATGACCCGGAAGATTCTACACGCTTTTCTGGAAAATTGAAAGTAGTTTATTATATCAAAATATGCAATATACAATCTTTGGATATTCTATTTTGTATTTCTAAAGAACTTTTTGCTAAAAAAAATGAATATAAAAAATTTTGAAAAAGAAAAGTCATTTCACAAAGTTCGAAATTCGTGATTTTTGATCTCAAATATTTTCTTTTCCTGAATATCTGGAGTCTTGAGAAAATTAGCCAAGAATCTTACATCCTTCTATTATGATGTCGTGCACAAACTTATAGATTTCAATTAATGTAAATAGTCAAAAAATTGTTTTTTCCACGGGTTATATATGACCCTAATGACGCGAAAGAGTTAAACGGTAAGAGATATCGACTTTCAGTCTTCGATGACCCCCAATAAAAAAAACAATATCTCTCGACTTTTTTCCCCTCCCCATGCCCTTTTATTTCCTCCATTTTGGTTTATCTCAAAATTGGCCCAAGCTTTTTCAATGATTTTCAGATATATTTTAGAAGTAGTCCAGGCGAACATTTCGCCCTAACATACTTATGACCGGAAAATTCGCTATTTTGAATTATTGAAGGTCAAAGGTCAACCAATTTGGAGGGCCCATTTTTCAACCGATTGGGAGCATCTAAACGGGGGATTTTATTTCGAAACCGCCATTTTGACACAAAAATCCCCCACTGAGCTTTAAACCGGTGCATTTTTGCCTATCTTTCGGCGCTTAAAATCTCCCTCTTTCAAAGCTCAATTTGTTTATGTTCGAATATTTTGACATTTCAAGCGCTTTTAAAACTTTTTTTTGT
This sequence comes from Phlebotomus papatasi, assembly GCF_024763615.1. NCBI lineage: Eukaryota > Metazoa > Arthropoda > Insecta > Diptera > Psychodidae > Phlebotomus > Phlebotomus papatasi. Next base: position 81,188,873 of record NC_077223.1, read on the forward strand.
ATTTCAAGAGATGTTTTTCTCGTGAACTATTTTCAAAGTTATCAAGAGTCGAAAAGCAGATGAAATGGGGACACGATATCGATCACTCTTCTGAATGCATCAAAAAATAAAAATAAAAACTTACGATATTGTCTTAATTTAGTAACAATATTAGCATAAAATGCTGCGGTAGGACGGTTTTGATATAGAGGATGTATGCCCCATCTCCTCTTCCTTAAGAAAAACATCTCTTGAAAAACAAAAAAAAATTAAAACTGCTTCAAATATCAAAATATTCGAACATAAACAAATGGAGCTTTCGAAGAGGGAGATTTTAAGCTCCAAAAGATAGGCAAAAATGCACCGGTTTAAAGCTCAGTGGGGGATTTTTGTTTCCAAATGGCGGTTTCGAATTAAAATCCCCCCGTTTAGATGCTCCCTATTTGGTTAAATTTGGATGTTTTGGAAAGGTATTGAAATTTCAAACCCGACTGCATCGGTCTTCACAAGGGTCTTCATCGGTAATGAACCAGTTAAGTACCGAATTTGGAAAAATTTTACATCCCCTATAATTTTTAATAATTTCTTAATGACTTTCACATTGTCTATAAACAAGATTAAATCAGCAGTAACCATATGTGCATACAAAAAATATGCTAACGGAGAGGATTTTCTCGTGAGTTCGAGCATTTCGCAAAGCTGGGACGCTTTGCCATCTCTTTTTATTGGAATAGCATCATTACCACTGCTTCCTAATTTAGAATCTTCTTTAGAGGGTTAATCATTTTGAATCTGATGTTTTTTATCTTCCCTTTAGATTTACTATGATGACGTTCCGGATCGGAATAGCTTCCTGGTCCAGCACAATGGTCAGACTTTCCTGCACTGCGAACGGATGACCTACAGCGACAGAGAGGTCAACAAGACCAACACCTGCTACACGAGCGGCGTCGCAGTCCTTAGACCCAATGATCAGATTGTTGTCAAGGACACTGAGCACCACCGTTTCGTCCTCTTCCACCCCTACACCAGCTTCTTTGGTCTGGTGAAGCTGGGTGATTTGCGGAATGGGTTTGGGAGCAGCGAGGAGAACCTAGTGCAGCACTAATGAGCGAGAAAATGTTCGCTGATGGAAGAATCTCTGGTGGAAAGAAAAATTCACTGAATTCTCATGCAATTCCGTGCCATAATTTCGATTTAGAAGTGGAGAGGAAGATGCCATATTAACTGTGAGAGGGAGTATCAAAGTCTTTTTTCTTTCATTCACTCTATTCTATTTGCTAAGCATTTAAACAAACAAACAAAAAAATGTAGAATAAAAAAAAGTTGTGTCAATGGAAGGAAAATGTATGCCCTGTATTACTGAAGATAGGTAGAATAGCCAAAAAAATGGATAATTGTCTCAAATATTTATAATTGTAGGAAAAAGTAGCTAAATATGTTTTTTTTATATATTAATGTAATACCAAAAAAAAATAAGGAAATCATGTAGTTTGTATGCCATACTTATTTATCAAGTAGGTAATCATCGTGAATAACTTCTAAGTTGATTTGTTGTTGAAACATTATGCATGTTACATGGAAAATATAATCGAAGTAGAAAGCTATTGAATTTGATTTTGAGCGAAAAGATTCACCAATTCAATAAAGGACATCCAATGGGATTTGTTCTTTTCATTCGTTTCCAAGTCCTCTTTGGTGATGAGTGGGAACTATTCAGGAATTTCAGCACGCAACTCAAAATGTGATTTTCCAGCCACCAAAAGAGAGTCAAAAGCCACACATTCACGTCAAAGTGTCTAAAACACTGTGAAGCTTCCACTGAACCATGGTTTTTTCTGCCACAAACAACGCGGGTTCTATCTGAGACAGAATTTATCTAGATAGAGGATAGAAAAATCCAAAGGGTAAGTCATTCGGAGGAACCAATGACTATTTCCTAAAAAAAAAAGAATAAAGAAAGCTTGAATAAATAAAATTCATAAATGTTTTATTAAGCCCAATCGTTTAAAAAAGAAGTTTTGAAAAAACCGAAAAAAATTTTACAGTTTCTGAAAATTTTTACATTGTTCCAAGAAATCCGGAAACCTTGAGAAGGGTCTCGCATCTCGCAATACTTGAAAAAGTAGAAATGGTATCATCATAAATTTTAAAATCATCGTCATCATAAATAGTTTAAAATCGTGTCCCTGAAAAGAGAAACACCACTGACGCTCCCAGAAGGAGGTTATCTCCCTAAGTTTTTAAAAGTCTACACAACGACAGTTACCGCTCGAATGTTCATCACAAAGTCTGAAAATCCTTTAAAATTTTTAATAAATTCGAAAAATCTGGAAAAGTTTTTAAGAAACCTTGTTTTAATTATGCTAAACCTGAGAAATCTTTTTTGAAGGGTAATGGCTTTAAAATTAGTCGCTCGAAAACTGAGTATATGCACCTCAATTTCAGCGAAAGCACCGAAATGGTTAGGTATCGGTTAGGTGGGTGAAATAGTGTCAGTTCCCGGTGTGTTTTGTAACCGAAAAGGTGAAAGGCAAGCTGCACCTGACCGTGGCCCGACATACAATGCTCTATAGCTCTGAATGTAGAGCAGCAACCAAAGCCCATGATCAAAAGCTTCACTTCGAAGAAATGCGAATGCCGAGGTGGTCGTCGGAACCGGGAGTCACCCTAAATGAATACGCAATAAACATGTAGTAAGGGGCAGCATGCGAGTGGAGAAAATTGGCGATAAGCTCGCAGAAGTCGCAGTATCACAGTTGAGATGGTATGGCCATGTGATGCGTCGTCCAGAGGAGCACTTAATAAAACGTTTCTTAACCAAACCAAATAAAAGAATGGTCCTGACCACAAGAGTAACTCATTTCCATTTTTTCTGACAGCAGTTTTTGGTTTTTCAGGTTTCGTGATGCAAAGAATGGGTTTATCGGGTTTCACGATGCTAAAATTGGATCTCTCAGACAATTGACGAGGGTTCCTCAATATGAGTTACCCCTTGTGCTGACCACCACATTGTACTTCCTACCACATGGCTTTCCACTGTAAAAAAGGACATGAAGTCAAAAATCTCGAAGTACAACGATGTACATAACGGCGTTATCACACTTGCACATTAAAATTTTAATGTGATTCACATTAATTGTCGCTTGTGAGCGTTCAAATATGTTATTTGTGTCTTTGAGTCACTTAATATTTGGGGTTTTTCTATTTATTGAAAAAGAAGTGGACTTGTCCTGCAAAAACAAGTTTAAATTTACCTAAAGCATAAATATTTTTCACATTAAAAAATTAAAGAGAAAATCGCATTAATTTTCGCATTAATGCTATAAATCAATTTATATCAAATTTTGCGGTCCAAGTCTACCTTTTTATCAACAAATTGATTAAATTTTAAATATAAAATGATTCAAATACACAAATTACACATTTGTACTCTCACCAGCGACAATTAATGTGAATCATATTAAAATTTTAATGTGCAAGTGTGATAACACAGTAAGAGTGCCAAACCCACTTAGTGGGAAATGGCAAAGTCGGAAAAGTATTCGTATGTTGAAAAAATCATAGACTCTTGGAAAGGTTAATTTTTAATAAAATTACAGAAAAGGTAAGTTATAAAGGATTTCGCAAAACAAAAGAGACTTTAGTTTAGTAAAGTTTCGCAAAATTTTCTAAATCTTTACCAAAATCCGTCAACATTTTGACAGAATTTCTTTAAATTTTATTAAACTTTTGCGAAACAAGAGAAACCTAGTAATTGTTTATGAAAACCTGAGAAGTCTTAATCACAAACCCTGAAGATCCTTGCAAAGGTTTCAAAAACATTGCAACATTAAAAAGTTTTTAAGAAACATTTTTAGTTAGACGAAATTTGGAAATTGTTTCGCAATGTTGGGAATAACTTTGAGCAAGAACCTCGTTGATAATTTAAAACGTGTCAAGAACCTGACAAACACTGAAAAAAATAAACAAAACAAGATGAACCTTAAAGAAGTTAAAAAGGTCCTTGATGTGGCTTCTAGAATAGCCGCAAATAAGCATACTATTGAACCAATGATTATACGGACTTCAGATCTAAGGCTTAACCATATGGCTTAACTGGTCTAATTTCTTATCATTCACGTTTTTTTTGCAAAAATTTAACTTAGGATTAAATTTATTAAAGATAAATGACCTATTAGGTTCTCAAAAAGCAATAAAATTGCTCTCTTTTTAAGATTTTGAGGCCCTCGGGAATAGGACTAAGCCTCTAGTCTAAAGACCACTTAAACTTCTTGATGTGCTCTTCCACGCACCACGGCACCACTCAGCTTATGTCTGACGATGTTTTTTGATGTGATGTCGAGATTGTCCATTAAACAATTTACATCACTCTTTTCAGGTGGACAAGCCTGCAGAAATTGTGTTTGCAGGCCTCTGTTAGGGCGTGAAGTTGCACAACCCATGGTTTAGCTCATGGTCGGAGAATGCTTTACGAAGAATTCCTTATGCGCAGCTAACCCTGGCAGGTCTTACATGAGTCCTGCCTATCTGACTCCTACACTGAGAAAAAATGGGATGTGATTAACTTTTTTTCCTCATAACTTTAACACTTTTTAGATGTAAAAATATATCAACATTTTTAATGTTAATTTTACACTCTTTTAATGGTAAAATTAACATTAAAAAGGGTAACTTTAACCCCTAATACACCTAAAAAGCATAATATTTACACCGATTTCGTATCAATACTGCAGGGTAAAATAAACATTTCCGTAATGTTATTTTAATTTTTTCGGATTTCTCTCAGTGTACGATAACGTGAGCAAAGGCCCGAAAAATCTTCACTAAATTTTGTTTTTAATTTTTTTATTCCTTTCTTATAAAATGACTAGAATGCCCAGAATTTAATTTTATTGATTTTTAATCCACTTCGAATAAGCTTCTGCTCTCTATTTTATTTCATAAATATAACAATTGTCTCTTTCTTTGACGAAACTCAAGAAACAAGAAAGCCTTGTCATTTATAATTGTGATTGAACATCCCCTTGCAAAGCTCTGTCGCAATGAGGAAATCAATTAAATGAGAATTCATTGCTCTTCAATTTGTTTCCAGGATAAGCATCAAACAGTTTACAAATGGTTTTATTTTTATGAAAGAGTTCTACTGAAGATCCTTATCGAATTAATTGCTGATGGTAGCTTGTTACGTAACAGATTGACGTTTAATGAAATTGCACTGAATCGAGTTTTGATTAAAAATAGTCATCTATTAATTTTTAACAGTTTTAATTAAAATGGATAAGTTTTCAATCAATTAAAAGTTTTAGTGCACAAAAAGGCAATTTTACAGGGATTTTTATTAAGAGTTAATAAGAAAGGGTGCATGGTCAGTTAACCAACATTGGCGTATAATGAATTATTGGTTGATTAATAAATTAGTAATTTTATATATATTAATTGAATTTAGATGTTCTGATGTTCGCCAGAAACATGTTTTTCTCAAATTGATAGAATTTCTTGTTTTTTTTTTGAGATCTTGAATTTATTGGTATATGGGGCTATTCGATTCTTTCAATTGAAACGTCGTTTTTGGTACGAATCTACTTTTGAAATTAGTATTAGTCACGAATTTGGGCATTTCGCAAAATATGGGGCGCTTTGTCACCCCTTTTAATTGATAATAAATTCCAAAATATCAGGAATGATATCTTCTAAAAAGAGTCCCAGATTCGAGCTTTTCACTCATCTAGAAAATTTATTATTTATTAGCTGGAGCACTGAGGTCTATCTACTAGAAAATGTTTATCCTGTCTTTAAAAATCGTTCATAGAACTTTATTTTTCCACTCTGAAGAATAATTTAAAAAAAAAAAACATGATTTGATAAAATTCGATATCTATTCAATGTTTGAGTTTGTTTTACTTTGCTTGTAAAAAAAACTTTCTACTTCGTCCTCTTCATTAGTTATTATTACTCTGAGATTGCAGCGATTCCAAACCTTAAATTGGAATCCAGTTTTCCTTTCCGAGAAGCAATGTACAATGAGAAAGCAATGAGAAAGCAATGAGAAGTTCAGAAGGAACCTTGAGTATGCTAATCAAATTGAAATCCAGTAATGGTGTCTACACACTAGGATAATTTATGTCCATATTGAAGCCAATTCCCTACGTCTGTGTAAGAAAAACATTTCAATATGGACATAAATTTCTCTAGTGTGTAAAGGCCACAAGTGCCATCTTCTTCTTCTAAAATATGATTTTTTAATGCTGGAACTCCACAGAGCAGTATATAATATACATTTATCTATAATAATAATAATATTATTCAATTTCGCATAACCCCCCACACCATGCGTCCGCCACCGTCTTAGCGTAGGTGACCAGCATCCGAAGCCAAACGTCGGAAATGCTTCTTCACTGGCTGTATTAATAAGCGTTCATTAGCGTATCAGGTGATTTCTGAGAAATAATTTCAGGCTGTTTTTTCTGTCAGTCCGTCTGTTTGGCTCTTACCATGTCTAGAGACCAAACGGTATGAGATAGAGACTTGGAACCTTCGGGGGACCTATAAGTCGATCCTTGGACCATCAACATGCCTCTCATTTACCCCCACCCTTGCCCTTCCTACCCAAAACCATGTTTTTTGGGATTGCTCTAAAACACGTCGTATTTTTTCTTTAATTTTGATAATTTTAATTATACTAAGGCCCGGTCCTGAAAAGGACCTTTTTGTGTTGAGTGTAGTCATTACCGCAAGATCGAATCCACGAGCTTTCACTTGGTTTGTAGTTGAGGTATTCACGTGTTCTTTCAACTCTTAATTTAAGCTTTGTAGTGGAAGGATTAGTCAGTCCCTGGGGACTGTCCAGTAGGTGAATTCTGTAATTTTCGTGGCATTGTCACGCGTGAGTCCGAAACCTGACAATGCCATTCGAGCTTTTTTTGTCATATCATATGAGTTCGAAAATGAAATTCATTGATTTTTTTAATGAAAATCCTTTACTTGATGAATTTATGAAAATAAAGTACGTCTTGGTTGATTTATTTAACAAAATTCATTGTCATTTAAATTGCCAGAAATCTCAAATATGTAACTTCTGACAATACCACGTGAGCTGAAATGACAATGTCACGGCTACAGAATCGCATTTTCGAAAAAGCTCTCCTAAGATTCGAACCCAATTTGTCATATGGCATCACATGAGCGTTTCAGAATTCCCCTCCAGGAACACCGATTTAGTTCCGATTAAAGCCCTAAATACACGTAGAGGTTCCTTGCTTTTCCCCATAATAAGAAATAAAAAATAAAGGGATTGCTCCTAGGGATTTTCAGGCAATGTTTTGAGTGATTTATAAATCGACTCAAATCGTTTGTGAACCGGTAATGGATCGATTATGAACCGATAAGTAATTTTTCAGTCGAAAATAAATTTTACTACTCTTAAGGCTATAGTCGTTAAGGAGTCGATCAACAAAAAGCAGTTCCCGATCAAAAATTGCTAACTAAAGGGTAGGTAATGACAAAGCAGAATTTAGATAAAAATATTAGATGCTTCAGGTGAATCGAAATCGGTTAGCATTTAGTGCTGGCTGGGTTATGAATTGGTTCAAATCGGTTGAGAACCGATAAACGGTAAATAAAGGAAAGTTTGTTTGAGGTATATAGTCATTCGAGGAGAGATGGAACACCTTTTTTATATTCAATATTGCGAATACATTTTGAATGCGAGACAAAGTCGAATCTCACTGGTTTATCATTTGAAGACTCTAAATTTAAGATATCAATATTAGAAAAGCCTAGATGAAAATAGTCACTTCGAAAAATAGGATTTAAAAAAAGTTGCATTTTGAGACACTCAAAAAAAGTGCGGATGAAATGGAACACCCCTAATTTTAGCAAAATATTTATAGTTTATTTTATTAATTTAGAATAGGAGGGAAGTGATTTTAGACATGAACACTATTTCATTGAATTTATTGGAGTTTATTTTATTTTTTCAGTATAAATGATTTATTTTGTGGAATATGTAGCTCATATACTTCGATGGTAATTTCGCTGAGTGTATCAAGTCAGTCTTACCAGAAATTTAGGAAAAATAATTTCTAAGATTTACTTGAAAAGATTTTGAAGAAAATTGACCGAAATTCACACCGGAAGTGTTGCCAAAACTATTGAGTTCCATCTCTCCTCAACCCCCAAATACACGTATTCTTATGGCGAAATAAAAATTTTTGGCCATTTTTCAGACATCCAAAAAATTCAATTTCAATTTTCTCGTACAATTTTAAAAGTAGAAAGCTGTAACTTGGAGGTTTTCATTAGAATGTTGAAGGGCACAAATAGACCAAATAAGGTGGAGATCGTACATAGGGTGTAGGCAGGAGGCGAAGTGGTCCATCTCTCCCACTGTTCCAACTCTCCTCCAATGACTATATAGCATCTAAGTTACGAATTTCAGCACTTCGCAAAGCATGAAATTGAAATACTCATCCGATCTACCATGTCTGATTGGTAAAAGCCGTCCTTAAGTCCTAGAATAAAAGAGAAGCTTTACGAACGGTAGGGGGCAAAGTCAACCGCATTTACAGTACACTAAGAAAAATTTTATTACCATTTTATACAATTCATAGTTAAAGATTTTCTGAATCAGAAACTACCAAAGGACTGAAGAAAAATCCTTCATTGAGACTTATTTTTAGAATTTTTTATTCAAAACTTTTAGATAGAAGCAGAGTGCTTTATTAAGTAATTTTTAAATATTGAAATGAAATCGAGTTTCCTTAATAAATTTATGTGTTTTTTTCATTATTTTTTTTACTCGGTAAATTTTCAATCCTATTTCTTCGGTGTATAGGAAGTTTCTTATAGGACAGGATACAAAGCCATCCCAATCAACGGAATTAAATACCATTTAAATGCGAACAATAACATTTATCCCAAAAATAAATCGATTAAGACTTAACAATAATGCTAAACATCAATAAGCTTTTCCGAGAAGCACAATATTCCAGTATTATCCATCCCTCCACTGTATTATCTCAGGAAGGAAGAAAAACAGGAGAGTGAGATGGAACAAGAATAAATAATTCTGTAAGTAATTAACTCACAGCTTTTATACTTTATTTTTAAGGTATCTCATTACCATCTAAATGTCTTTTGCATCCCTCTTTTTTTTTGGAAAGAAACCGCCTCATTTGCACCAAAACCTCTCTCGTGGTTGCTTCACAACAACTTGTGACGAAAAGGGTTTCACCTCGGTGGAAAAACTTCCCTCTCTCAGAGTCTCCCCCGTCATGAGGCAGGAATTTAATTTGAGACTGCGGTTCACTTCATTATCGAATACCTTAGCTCGTCTTTCCACATTTTTTTTGTCAATCGAGATATGAGAACCTCTTCAGCATTATTCATGAGGTTTGTGTGAGCTTGGGAGTCCATTCATAAGCTCTCGTGATTTGATTCCCCTCCGGACGCATGCGATCCAGGCTGATGGCAATCGCGCGCATATTGATTTCTTTGGTGTCTGTTGCCGCATATAAAAGCTTCCATCTCGTCATCAGCGAATCCACTCCTCCAGTGTGTCCAGTGTCGTGAAAGTTTGTGCTAAAAGTTCCCAGGGAAAAGTATAGGGAAGGTCTGTGTGGAAGGTTTTTTTTTAATCCTCCAGCAGCCATTTGGGGTGCCCAACAAGTGTCTTTTCTGGTGACTGGATTCTTCGCATGCAAAGTTGCTACTTTTGGGGCGCTTTCCTATTCTGCGAGATTCACCAGATCAAGCAGCAGCTCCTGCAGGGGCCATTTTTTCAACACCCACAGAGACTAATTGGTAAATTTGCTGGACACCCAAACCCCCCTTTTTTCCCACCCATTTCCTCGCCTCAATCAAATGTGGCGGCCACAAGTGCTTTATAGAAGATAAAGGTCCAAGAGGGTGTAAGTTCCCACAGAGACAAGTGGCAGTTATCGATTTCCTCTTTTAGTCGGATTATGGATAGAAAAAAAATGTAATTTGAACGAGTGTTTTATTAATAGCCCTCAAGCTCTTCACCTTTTTTCTCTGTTCAATTGCGACGCGTTTTTCCTGGCGCAAATGAGCTTTGATGGCAAATGGAGACGCCGAGTCTCGAAAGCTCTTTTGCACGTCAGCAACTCAAGAAAAGCGATTCTTTTAATTTAATTTAACTTCAGGAAAACACATTCAAATGCACCTTAAAAAAAAGATTTCACGAACTCTCAAAATCGTCCTTTCCGAGAAAATCATCCCCCTTTGAGAGGGCTACATATTGAATTTAATACGTCAATAATTAAACATCAATATTGCATTATTGGAATAAATCGCCAACAGAACACTAGCAAAGCAATTCCAAAATTATTAAAGCGAACTATTGAAGAACAACGTGACTCTAATAAAACGTATAAACTTTTAGCTCTTACCTTGAGGCAGTATTTTCCAAGTTTCCCTTTATTACAGTTCCAATTTCTTTAATTAAAATTTGTCTCAAGTTTTTAGTCAGTAAAGAGATCTCTAAAAGTTCGGCTTTTATGAAGATTCTTACATTTTTTCTGAGGAAAATTAGTTGCATGTATAGTGAATTTGTAATCTATGACTACGTTTATACTCGCAAAATAATCTTGGATCAAAACATCAAAAATACCCAAAGTTTTGATTGGATGTGTATTCACCAAGAAGCAAAAGATTCTATAGCGTGATAGGGCCTTTAAAAAGCTCCTAAATTTTCGTGTGATGATTTTAGAGTATTCTGCATTAAATTTAGATATTTTTCTATATTGAGTTGAATATAAATCAGTTTGATATTGATTTCAGATCATTTTAATATTATTTCCTAAAGAAATAGCGTGTGGTATTGTTTTCGATCATTTTAGTATAAATTTCTAGAACAGTGTGTCACTGATAGTAGATCATTTTGGGATTGAATTCACGCTTCGTCCTTATGACCATGTTTCCTAATATTATAACGTGGTACTATAGTCGCTGGGAGTCAAATATGGAAAATACGGTGGATGACTAAGCAATTCATACTTCAAATTTTTGAATTTCGACGTGGGTAATGTCCTAAACACACTTGCGACTTAAGTCGAGAGACGGCTTATGACCAGCGCACAATAACTTTTGCTTGTAAACATGTTTGCAAAATTTTCCATGAGTATGAGCGAGATGACTAGATCTAGATCTCACTCACTCTCATTGAAATGTCAAAAACATGTTTACTAAACAAAAGTAATTGTGCGTTGGGCATTATGTCCAACGCACAATAAATTTTGTTTGTAAAGATGTTTTCAAAATTTCATATGAGATAGAGCGAGATGACTAGATCTCGGTTTCATTCACTCTCATAGAAATGTCAAAAACATGTTTACTAAACAAAAGTAATTGTGCGTTGGGCATTAATGTCTCTCATAATCAAAATAATGATTTAATTAAACTCTTAACAGTTTTCCACTAAGCCGTTACTCGGCTTAAATCGAGAGACGGATTAGTCACAAACTGATGGAATTGATTATTATTTTGATTAGAATTAAACTAAGCCATCTCTCGGCTAAAGTCGTAAGTGTGTCTGGGACATAACACCTTGGTTAACTCTTGGTGAAGGATGATTTTCTTCTTCTTCAATCCAGTAGAAGAATTCTGTAACAAAATGATAATATCACAAATTTTTGTGATTAATTTCATCAGCAGTACAGCATTAAATCCCAGTGAGCTTGATTGGCTATTACAAGTAGCTTTATTATGAACTTTTTGCCATTGATTTGACTCCCATTTTTGAACACTTCCACCAAATTTACCACATTAAAAATTTTAAATATGTCATATGACATTGTCATACTGTTACAAAATTCCCCTGCAGGTCTCTTTTCGCGAATTTTACCATCCAATTTATCCAAATGCGTACAATAATATTCCGAATTAATTGTTTTACCCTTTTTTAAGACAGCCAATGAATAAAACTCTTTTAGCATACCAAAAAACTTATGCCAAAACCCTTTTTTGCAAATTTTCCATGTTTCACTTGCTTTGAAGCAGAATATCCTTCTTCAGTCCATTGCAATGGTTCTTGTTTCAACTTAATATCATGATGATAAATCCATGTTTCGTCTATAGTAACAAATAAAACCAATTTCGTTCTTCTTAAAACGTTCTAAATGACGCTGAGAAATTTGCTTACGAGCAGACTTTTGTTGCTTTGTCAGTGTGTGCGGTACCACTTTTCCAAGAAGCTTTTTCTTATATAATTCTTTATGCGGAATGTATCGTATCTACTTAGTTGTAATGCCTATGGTATGAACAATTTCATGTGTAGTCACACTTGGATCTGTAGAAACCATAACATGGATTTTTTCAATAATTTCTGGTGTTACCACGATTTTCGGACGTCCACTGCGTGGATCGTTTTTAACGCATTCACGTCCTCGTTGAAACCACAATTGTAAGCCCAGATGGGGCTCACCTAAATAAAAATACGAACTTAGAGGGAAATTGGAGAACTGAAGTTGCCACCCATTTTTCACTTCATGAGAGTGAACCATCCACGGCGACTGATGCTCACTCACTGAAGACTGAGGACATTTATCTAACAATAAAAGCCCCAAAGCAACCTTTCAGCACCCATAAGGATGGTAGGGGTTGGACGTGTCAAAGGAATGAGGGATTAGGATTGATGGGTTATGGCCGACGACTGGGTTGACATGTGTCGAATAGGCCACACGCTCTACACAATGCAAAACGACAAAATGTTGCTTTTGAAGAAGAAGAATCCCCTAATACCTTTATCATCTTAGAATGAATTTTCGTCGCCTTTGAACCTTCTTTTAGAAAGAATTGAATCACAGCACGATGTTCAAGATTGTCGATTTTGATAAAAGTACTGACACGTCAACACATCAGTTCTCTCGAATAATAAAAAAAATTGCCAAATAGAAATAAGACTTAGCATAGATTCAAACCAAGATTAATACAACATTATCGATTATAATTTAAAATTATACCGTTTATTTATATAGGCCAGTCTGAGGAGTTAGCACCCGGCCTGTCAATCCGGATTAGTGAAAATGTATAAACGTACTCAATTATTTCTATATTCAAATTAATAATGCAAATAATATAAAAAGTATTTTTATTTAATACATTTATTCCTATCGCTCCTATCATTTCTATATGAAAAAAATAACTGCTTTTCACATTGATCCAGAATTTATAAAAAAAAAATCTTAATACACAGATGAAAAATATTTCTTTAAATTGTTCGCAAATTTTTATGAATTCTCATTTGGGGACTTACGAAATGTTTGTAAATCGTATAACCCACTTAAAATTTGTAAAAGTTTGTAGTTTTCCACAAACAATTGTTTGTTAGATAATCACTCGTCAGGAATTTTTTATTCTCTTACAAACATTTCTTTTCGTAAATATTCGTAGACACATGGAAAAATGTTCGAAAGTTTTGTCATTTGTTCGTTAAGTTTTGCCAGATAAACAAAAATAGACGAACAAATGTTTGGAAAAGAACAAAAAATGCTTGTCAACTGATCATGCTACGAACAATGTTTGTGAAGAAGTACAAACTTTTACGAACTTTTTAATGGGTTATACTCGTTATACTATTTACAATTATTTTGTGAGTTATAGCAAATATACATTAAATTTAATTGAATTAATTTAACTTTATATTAATAATATATACTTTACAGCTTAGCTTTCGTTTCAATAATTACATTTTATAGGATTAATAATATTTATTATTGATTTAATTTGTCCAGTGTGAAGAAAGCTTTAGAAAAGCTCCAGACGAACTGAAGTACAGGGATGAATTTTCAATGTCAAAAGCACCATTTTGAGGGTGGAAATTTCAAATGGAAAATATTTACACAAGAGCCTGAAAAAATATATCCAGCAAAATTATGAGGAATTGAGAGCAATATCGTGCAAAAACGTGAAGATATTTACTTTTATTTCGTGATGCGAATTTTTTAAATTCCAAACAAAAGGCATTCTTTCTCGCAATTTGACGTAACACTCACCCCGCCCTGGCAATGATGGTACAGAAAAAAATTGACCACTTGACGATAGAGTGGAAGCTCCTTCAACAAAGCTCGAGTTTTCCAATTAAAAGTTTATTTTTAGTGGTATCTCTATCATCTGACGAGCTTGTCTCCTTCAAAGCAGAAAGAACTGAGAGAGAACTTGAAGGAAATCTTCTGAAATCCAGCATAAATTTGCAAGTTTATTGATATTTCCATTGTTATCCAATGGAATATCATTTCGTGGAAATGTGATGCAATTACTTCATAATTTGTTCAATTTAGAATATTAGGAAAGCAACAAGTTGAACATGATTCTCATTTTATGTTGTTAAATCAAAAGTTTCAGAGAAAATTATGGTTTGACTTGTTTGAAAGCTCTAATTAATCTAACTTTTCTCGCTTTTAGTCTCGTCATTTTCCAATTGATGGGGAAAATACATTCTAAAAACGCCCAATTAAACTTTTTTCATTACTCGAAAATAAACAAATTTATTCAATTAGATCTTAAGAGAAAATTTACGATTTAACATAAAATTATCTTATCAAATAACACATTACTCATAATTTAATGAGGCACGTTTCTAAATTCGCCTCCAATTTATCCTGAATAATTTAGAAATCTCTCATCAGAATATTTCCTCTGGCAAGATGAACGAAAGCAAATATCTAAAAAATATAAAACATGAAAAGCAAAAGTTACACGACAAATGGAATATATCCAATTAAGTTGGTAAAAATCTATATTCCAATTTATATAACACATTTCGGACACCCACATTATGTGCCAAACTTTTAAATTATTCAACATTTCCACTTGAAATTTTTATATTATTTGTCCTTTCACATTTAAAGATGGATTGTACCTTGAATTTCTGGCTCAAGATCAAAAAATTTTATATAACACTTAACTTACTTTAACTTTAAATTAATGAATTTTTTGTCTTACAAAGGCCAATAAAACTCTCAAGATTGATTCTTTATTGAAATATATAAAATTTTCGACCAAAATTGTAAGAGAAGATTTATCTAAAAATATAAAAGGTACAAGAAAAATATCAAAGGTAAGCTTTCACTAAGAAAAGTCACTGACATTTCTTGCCAATTTGGTATTCTGCTTGAGTATTCTGGTTTGGCCTTCCAAGTATTAAGAATGTCCTATTCTTAGTTAGTACATACATCATTTTTGACACAAATCTTACAGATTTAGCGCCTATCTTTTAGCTGAGAATATTTTTCATACTTTCCGCAGAGACATTTATTTGCAATACAAAAAAATATTTGGAACATTTTCCTTGCATGTAGTTCAAGTATTTGTAATATAGAAAAAAGTGCAATGTATCAAACCATTGAAGACAATTGACAATAAGATGGCGAAGTCCATTAGGATTATAGAGTAGCGATTCTACCAGCGGATACCATGTACTAATTATAATTTCTGGACAATTTTCTGGATCTAATAAAACACTAGTTCAGTCTCATCCTAAATCTTGCCTTTATATACTAATTATGGATGCCATAGTATTAAAATTATTTTTTTAAATCCAAATGTTTAACGGAACTCTTACTGCTAGAACTCAAAGAAAGAGAGTAGTTATATAATCCACCATTTTTCAACTTGTGACACAGCTAGAGGCCAAACGGTTAGAGATATCGACTTCCGGTCTTCCATGACCCCCAATAAGCCAACATTACCTATAGGACAGTATTTTTTCTCCCCCTCATCCCCCTCCTTCCCCATCAAAACCGTGTGTTTCTGTTTTAATTCGAAAACAGCTCCTAAAATTTTTATTTCATTTTCGAATATGTTTCAGGTCAAGGTGAATATTTCGTCCTTACACAAGAAGTAAAATAGCTGCCTTATAGAACGAAGTATTAAACAAGTCTTTTAGTGCACTTTTAAAAGACTTAAAGTGAGAATTTTCTGTAGAAATTCCTATAGGAGCTTTTAAGATACTTAAGAGTGCGGCACTTTACTTATAGTACTTATAGTAATCTCAATGATGGGACTAAGAGCGTTATAAGCAAATAAAGAGATATTTGGTTCTATAGTGCCTTACTTAAAGAATTCTACAACACTATATTAAGAAAAACTTCTTTCTTGGGTAGACACCTATGTTAGAAAAATATTTTATATACTAAATTTTCGAAAGTCAAAGTTTAACCACTTTAAATGGCCCATCTTTGAATCGATTTGCTTAACTTTGGATTTTTTGAAAAATCTTGAAATTTTCAACGCGGCTGCATCGGACGTAATTGGTCATGAATTGGTAAAGTACATACCAATCCCGCCAATGATATACCCTCTAGGGTTACATTTTTATTTGGCTATAAGGTAAAGTACCCTATGTCGACCACTTAAGGATAGATTTTGTGAAAAACTTATGAAAAAACCGTTATAATTTGTATTTTTTGATAGACTTTTTACATAAAACTATAGAATAGATCGTTATCTATCTCATTGTAAACTTCATTTATTAATAGCATAATTTTGAATTATAAAAAAATTAAAATGATTCAAAAATGCAAAGTGATCCTCTACTCGACCACTTCAATATCACTGTTCCTCACTCGACCACCCATTTTTTCTAAAAATTAAACAAACCACAAAACTATAAAGTCACAGATTTAATTTGGCTTGTTCAACACATCAATTTGATGAAAAATTGCGAATTTTTATTTAAGAAATACTTTAACGCTCCGTAAATTTATTATTTCTTTCAGTGTTTTATGATCAATTTCTATGATATTTTCACTGATTTGAGTTATTTATTGACCCTATGATGTTAAACCATTCGCTAAATATTATTGTAAATGTAAATAAATTAAATAAATATTTCCACCGGTCGACTTAAGGAACCCAGGAGGGTGGTCAAATTGAGAGGCGGTCGACTCGAGGATACTTTACCTTATGCTGGTTACTCATGCTAAAATATTCTGAAATCTGCTTTTCTTATGCAACTTCTTATTTTAAATGGTTTTTTTTTTAATTTATGAATCAATTTAGTCGATGGTATAGCAATATGCACCCAAAAACCATGCGAGAAGATAATACACGGATAGCTCTCTCTCGTGAAATTATTAGAAATTTTTCGAATTTTGGAGGATTGGAACCTAGTGAACTGTAAACGACTGCCGAGAGGTTTTTCTTAAAGAAATTGAAAATAATTCATTCATTAAATGATAGGGGAGACCGGGGTACTTTTAGCCAGCAAATGAAGCTTTTTTTCGCGCATGATTTGTGAAAAAATGATAAGGTTTGTCAAATATTTTTATATAAGTAGCATTAGGATATTGGCTATATGAAACAGTGTAGTTCAAAGCTCTAAAATCCTTGCCTTTTTCTAGAGAGGATAATGAAAAAAGTATGACACATTGGCCACACGTGCCCCGGCCTGGGTAGATATAGCCACTTTTGGGGTACTAATTGCCACAAGTTTTCCAGACGAAATTTTAAACTGGGGATAGCAAATATTGTTTCGTTTGATACACTGAAGCCCACTGATGCTAAATATGACACTTAAAGCTAAAGAAAAGGGCTTTAGTCGACTTTTTTATGACATTTTTGTAATTGCAGCAAAATTGATGCAAACATCATGAAAAAACTGAACTGTTGGAAAAATGGAGCTTTATTGACTTTTTCTTTTAAATTTATAATAAATCAGAAACACTTTCCTTTCTTTTAAGGAGTGAGGCAAAATTATCTAACTATATCTAAATTATTAACCAATCAAAAACTTATCCGGCTACTCTTGCAAACTTGGACTGGTTTCGAATCGAAGAAATTAAGAGAAATCTATTTTTTGTCTACTATCTGCTGAGACCGAAAATCTATTCAAAAGAGTTGGAGATTTGCAAAAAATATTTTAGAAATTTCCGTTGGTTATTGAATTCGAGAGACCCTCTGGCCACTCTAAAAAGATTTTTCACATTAAAAATTAAAAAAAAACCAAGCCAAATCCTTATTCAATAAATTTAAAGTTAAACCTTTCGATAATATTCCCTCACCTAAAATAATACAATTATAATTTAAGATCCAGATGAAAACGGATTAAACTTTTGTCCAAAGTAGTACCTTTGGACTACCAGGCTGTTGTCTCTATACAATTTTCGCAGATACACTCACTTTTATTTTAACAACTTAAAATTACGCCTAATTTTCTGCATTCCATAATACAAATTCTTAATAGATGGAATATTTTTAAATATCAGCTGCAACGTTATACATAATAGAGAAATAGGAGTATTAATAAGTTATAAGCCATCTTGACTTCTCATGAATAGTTTAATCGATTTCTAATAAATAATTAATGTTATTCATGACCAAAATAGAATGTTTCACTGGTCATGACAGATTTAATTAAAGGACTTAATTGTTCATTTCCAAATTGGCACTACGAAAATACTTTTCAGTTCTGATTAGTAAAAAACTAATTAGACGATCATTTTTTTCGTAAAGCAGAAATTAGTCTGCTAAATTAGGTACTATCCTATAAATATTAAATGTAATCGATCGCTCAGAATAAGAAACGAATAACTCGAAATATGTAAATTTTACAGGGGAGCGATTTGAAGCTGAGATTTTACATGCAGAGTATAGGATTTTTGAAATTTAAAATCCTTATAACTTTGAAAATAATTACCTTTCAAGTATTTCACGGGGAAGGTATAGGGTATAAAAAAGAAGTATACAAAAAGCGAATAAAATGATTTTTGTAAAAAATCGAGTTATTCGACTTTATATTCTGAGTCGTTGATATTACATTTGCCCTTTGGCAACAATTTATAAGTTTATCATCTTATTTTTTTTATACAAACTTTTTAAGAATCATATTTCTTTTTTATTGTCAAACTGAAATAAAGATCAATTTGTATAATTTCAGTAAATATATTTTTATCTGTTTGCTTGAGGTCAGAGATTTACAGATAACGACTTAGATCTTCAGAAGCCCTCCTATTATCCGACTCAAATATTAATAACATGTCTAGAGAAATTAGTATTTTAATATCTTTTATTTTGAGATTTCTTCTTGATTTTTTAAATATATTAACTGATTAGGGTGGTGGCATTACTTGTGGTCCATAGTTACTTATGATCTCGTCACAATTTTTGTCAGAAAATGATTCCGAAAATTAAAAAAAATTAATGTGCTATCATAATAACACATCAAATATTTTTAATTTTGAAATCATTTTGTGACAAAAGTGAAGTTTTTTGCGATAAGGTCATGAATAAAGACAGGTCACGAGTAATGCCGCCATCCTAATTCAAATTCAGGATCATTAGACAGGTCTTGGAATTCCGCACAAGTTTCAACTGATTGGTGAATAAATTTTGACGAAAATTCAAAAGTCTTACTCGTTTACCCCTACGTTTCCTATTAATACGTTAAGTTATCTATAAATCGATTCAAGTCCGTTGGAAATAAATAAAATCGTATGTGGAAGAATGCTAGTAAATGTTCCTAGTCATAAAC
This sequence comes from Phlebotomus papatasi, assembly GCF_024763615.1. Lineage (NCBI taxonomy): Eukaryota > Metazoa > Arthropoda > Insecta > Diptera > Psychodidae > Phlebotomus > Phlebotomus papatasi. The sequence goes on from NC_077223.1 coordinate 81,208,344, forward strand.
ATAAAGTTTCTTCAGATAAATAAACGACTTATGCTGCTATTCCAACGAAAAATGAACATGTTTTTTAGAACTTTACTGTTTTCAAGTGCTTCTATATTATCAACTTTTCTTGTATTGGTTGCTGTCATTACTGTTTGATGGTTTTAGAACACGGCGAAGACGGCTGAAAACAGTCGACACAAGAACCAACAAAAAGATAATTCGATAATGTAGAAAAACTTGAGGACAGTAGCGTGCTGAAATAAAAATGTTCATTTCTCTGTCATGATATACTATTTGCCATGGAAAATGAAAAGGAGAAATCTTTCTGCTGAACAATCTTTTCTCAGCACTTTACTGTCTTCAAGTGCATCTACATAATCATCTTTTCTTTGTGTTATTTTCTGTCGCGACTGTTTGGCGATTTTAGAACACGACGAGGACTAGGGAAAAGAGTCGAGACAGGAACCAACTCAAAGAAAAATCGATAATACAAAAGCACTTGAGAACAGTAAAGTGCTAAAAAGAAACATGTTTATTTTTCATTGGAATATAGCACCATTATTTATCTCGCAAGTTCGAGCATTCTGCAAAGCTGAGACACTATGAAACACTGATATACTCTGGGGACACAATGTGCCTCCAAATTGAATAAACACTTTAAAAAAAAAGTTTCTGCTTAGCATCCTTACTCCTTACTTTTAAAGAAGGAATAAGTAAATATTTTTAGATTTGTCTTTATATTGACAAAGAATATTAGAGTCATTAGAGCTTTCAATACACATCCTGAAGAAAATGCACTGTAATTGCTTAAATTCTTTCTTTGTTTGTTTTATTTCTTAAACTCAACAAACGGCACCTTAGTATGGATTGTTCTTGTTAAAATCAGGGACTATTCACCTCATTCACCTGCTTCTTCTTCAAACTTCGTACAATATTAATAGAAAAAGAGTGTTTTATAAATTCCCTTATATAAACCTATTAACTAATACGTGCAACATGGTAATATTCATGCTGCTTATCACGCAATTCCTAATGTATTCCTTTTAATTCATTTGCAGGATTTCCGTGATTTTCCTGTGAATCTGGTGCAATAATGGGACGCCTGAAGGCTGTCCTCCTCGTTCTGCTTGTGCCCCTGATCCAGGGACAGCAGGCACCACACTCCCCTTACTCCCTGCAGTCTGCTGTGGATGCCCTTCATCATCGGGAGGCTCAGCTGGCCCTTAGGGATTACCTGGATGTGCCACGAATTGACGAGGAGCCCGTATATTGGACAGAAGGTGAGTCTACAACATCTTCAATTAAATACCAATTTATCCCGTCAGAAGCTGATGTCGAGGAAGAAATCAAGAAGAAACTCTTACTAATTTCCTCACAAAAGACTTAATGAAAATATATGAAGAGTGAGAACTGATGCGGAAAATTATTACTCGGAAATTAAACCATGTAATCCGCAAGAAAAGCCTTTGGGAAATTTCTAAAGAAGACTGAGAAGTTTCTCGGAAGTCGCCTTTAAGCCGACTCTCAGTTTTTTTCTTTTAATTCTTTTTTTGAATCATTGGAATTTCCTAATAGCAAAATCAATATCTTCCCTGAAGGATAATATGCAAGAATTCTAGGAAATTGCTCATTAAATATCCCTTTTATTGTCCATTTAAATATTTTTCTCAATAAAATGAGAAAATATCTGAATTGGAACAAATTCATCGAAGACATTTATTGATTTTTTTTTGAAGATGTAGCAGCATTTGTAAAGAATATAGAATAAATATTTGTCAATCAATTTTCTTTTCGTATCGTTACTTTTTGCCTTTTTTTATTTTAAATCCTGTGGAAACAAGATCACTGATGACTTTTTGTTTGTTTCAAAATTTATTTATAGAAAAAGGTCTGGAAAAGCTTAAATTACATCCAATGTCTAAGAAAGTTCACAATATTCTACTCATTATTTTGGGTTAAGGCGGTTAAGATTTATTTACTTCATTTATTATTGAACTACTCTAAAATTTCCTTAGACTTCCTAACGATGGAAGTTTCTGAGAAATTAAAGCTCGAGGAAGCTTTGGAAGCAACAACTTTATTAAATTAGCAAGGATTTCGAAGTACATTTACCCCAATCAACTGAAAATCAATTTATGGAAAGTGATTATTAGACGCATGAACCCCATTTATAATACCCTGATTAAAATCAAATGATATAATAACAGATGAATAATTGATGAATACGTCTCTGTTGACTGAACAATGTCTCTTAAAGTTCAAATATAACTTACTAATGTCACATAGAGGACATTTCTCATCTTCTAGTTGTAGAATAGTATTTGAAATAAATTTATCATTCGTATGATAAAGTTTTCACGAACACCTTTAGTTTCCAAGTAGTTCAAGTGCTAAAGAGAAGGTAGAAGAGAGGTCAAGAATTCCTGAAAGTTTGTTATACAGAGAATTTGACTTCAAACTTTGTTTAAAAGAGCTATAAAGCTATATAATAATTGACTCAACTACTTTAAGAAAAGATACTTGGTTTTATTCAAATCGCCTTTATACTTACGCTTTGCTTCTCAAATGTGATAAAAATATCTAAACTCCAAACTCTGGCACTAAATGCCTCAATTAAACTTTAAATTTAGAATACCAAAGTTCTTTAGAGGTATTTTTTAAAGAAAATGCTTTAATCAACACATACTAAGTCGAAATTTAAGGATCCAAGTAAAAATTTCTAAAGCCAAGATTCCGAAAACTAAAATTTCGAACGCCAAAATTCGGAATTCTTAAAAGTGTCATAGCTACTCTCACGATTGCATCCTCGCTTGCTGGAGCCAAATAGAAATTTTCTGTGTTTCGGAAAATGATTACACACATTATCCTCATTACAATATCGTCCTTTTCAGAATTTTGGCTATTCTGGATTTTGGTTTTTCGGAATTTAGACCCATTTTGGATTTTGGTCTTTTCAGGATTTTGTCTATTTAGAATTTTGGCCCATTCGCAATATTGTGTATTCCTGATTTTGGCCCATTAGGGATTTTTACCTATTCGGAATTTTTGGTACTCGTGATGCCTTTCGGGATTTTGACTTATGTGAGATTTGGGTCCTTTCAGGATTTTGGCATATTCGGAACTTTGGTCCTTTCAGGACTTTGACTATTCTGGATTTTGTGGGTTTTCGGGATTTTAACTCATTTGGGATTTTGGTCTTTTCAGGATTTTGTCTATTTGGAATTTTGGCCTATTCGCAATATTGTGTATTCCTGATTTTGGCCCATTAGGGATTTTGAGCTATTCGGAATTTTTGATGCTCGTGATGCCTTTAGGGATTTTGATTTATTTGTGATTTGGGTCCTTTCAGGATTTTGGTGTATTCGGAACTATGGTCCTTTCAGAACTTTGATTATTCTAGATTTTGTGGCTTTTCGGGATTTTAACTCATTTGGGATTTTGGTCTTTTCAGAATTTTGTCTATTTGGGATTTTGGCCCATTAGGGATTTTGACCTATTCGGAATTTTTGGTACTCGTGATGCCTTTCGGGATTTTGACTTATGTGAGATTTGGGTCCTTTCGGGATTTTGGCATATTCAGAACTTTGGTCCTTTCAGGGCTTTGACTATTTTGGATTTGTGGCTTTTCGGGATTTTAAGCCATTTGGAATTTTGGTCCTTTCATTACTTTGGCTTTTTGGGATTTTGACTATTCGGACTATTTGAAATATAGAGCGTTCGAAGCCAGAGATGTGCCTGAAAGATTTCCCCCTTTCTGTTCTGTAACGTAAGAATAATGTTTTTCGTACATGTTTTGTTTCTTGGGTATAGTAATTGAGAGAAATCCAAGAAGAATCAAACACCGAAAAACATTTCTTTACTCTTTTGGTCAGTGAAGAGTAAAATAATACAACATTCAAGTAATCAATATCCTTTCGGACGTATTATTCGCGGAAAAGTTCAGCATTCAATTTCTCGAATGATTTTCTTTGGCAAGATATCTCTCATCCATGGAAACCAGTATTTTCTTTTCGCCCTTTATAACAATTCAATATCATTATATCTTCATCATTTTTTTCGTCTCAATAAGGGCAAAGGTTTTCCGTCTTTTAGTGAATTGATTTCTTAAGTAAATTTTTAATGTATAATCACTTAGCATACCAAATCATTTATTCATAAATAGAAATTGCTGAATTTCTAACAATTTCCCTGACTTCCGCTCTTCTTCTTGTTTTTTTTTCGTAAGGAAGCATGAGAGAAAATTGTAGGCTCATTATTTCCGATTGCAGACCCTCCATCAAAAAGCGAAAATTGTTGTTAACGACCGTGTTTTGCTTAATTAAATTGGCCTAATATTGTATTTCCCAAAAGTTATTCAGAGCACCAATTAATGCGTTCTCATGAATTTTCCATCATTGTCCTTTAACCATCATCGTTGACATCTGCCCTCTGAATTTGATAAACAGCGTAATTACTCACACACCCTCCCCCATGATTCACTCTGGACCGTAGCTATAGAAATATCATTTTCCTCCCAAAGGGGGAGGATTTTTTTCTATGCTCTGGGGAGATGCGAAAACTATGACGTCTGATGATTTTGCCAATTTTCCAGGAGAAAACGCCGCATCACCACCCTATCGTGGAAGTCGGCGTGAATTGAACAAAATGCTAGCAAACTATCTGACTCGAGAAGAGGAGGAGGAGCGGGACGAAAGGATGCCGTTGACGAGAATCGAGCAACCATATTTCGATGAAGACCTCCCATACGATTTGGCCAGGAAGCGATCGATATTCCGCGAAAGAGAAGATGGTACGAAGAAACCTTTGCCCTGTCAAAAGCTCTGGGTAATTACCTCAACCATTTTTCTTTCAGAACTGCCATATCAATCTGTGTTCCGGGAGCGTGAAATGGATGCGTACAGTGATCCCACATTCGCTCAAGACTTCCTGGAAGAAATCGAGAGGGAGAACAATGCCGAGCGAGAAGAGAAGTACAAGGAAGCTCTGAGAAGACTCTGGGAAAAGTACCAGCAGCAGGAGAATGATATCGAGAGGGCATTGTTTGAAGAAAGGGGTCCTGGTAGGGGCTACGATGCCCGAAAAACGGCAAATTTCCCAGCAATGTACGCAGCTTCAGGTCCAGAGAAGCGAAGAACTTTCCCAGCTCTTCCCTGGCTACCAGCTTCCAGGAAGAAGCGTTTCCCCGTCACCAAAAGATCTCCAGCTTCTCCGGAAGTCAGTGTGTCGGGAACTGATGAGAAAGTTGTGAAGGATTTGCAGGGAATCTTTGGAGAGGGAGATGGTGAAGCTAAAGCCAAACGTTCCAGTGATACCAAGGAACATTCTCATGATCACAGTGATCACGATAATCACGAGGATCACCATGAAAACCATCAAGATCACAATGAGGAAGTTGATGATGATAAAAAGAAGAAACGAGCTGTTGAAGAGAAAAAGAAGACAAACCTAGAAGTTGTCAAGGACGATCAAATCATTCCCGGAGATTTAATTGATGAGACAAGGAAGAAATCAATCCAGTGGTCAAAGTATTTCGGTATTGACCGGAAGAAGAAGTCAGGATTGAATGACAAGTACAGGAGTATGATGAAGAAATCCGAGGAAGAGTATCCTCTGCAGCACTTCCATCGTCATGATGGAGAAGAGCGGGAAAAGAAGCAAGTTAGCGAAGAGAAGTTAGAGAATATGGATCAGAAACTGAAGAACATCGAAGATCTCATAATAGATGAGACCATCAAGTACACAGGAGCGCATGAAGGCATTTCTGATCCTGCAGACATCCAAAGACTTAAGGATCATGTCATCTCAAGATTAGCCACAGCTTACAGCCTCGAAAAGATGCGTAAAGCTCTGGAACGTCTCAAGGATTCAGTGGAAACTGAGCGACATTTGATGCAGAATGAGATTGAGCCATCCAAGCCTCAGGTTCAGGACAAGGACAAGAGAGTCGCAGTGAAGAAGGAGAAAGTCGAGTTCGACAATAAAGAGTAGGTATCTCTTACTAAACTCCCAGAAATTTTATTGATAAACCTTCTCTCTAGTCATAAGATCGAGTCCGCTACTGAGAAAGTCACTCCGGAAGATCCAGACAATGACCTGGAGAAGGAGGATGCGGACAAGAGGAAGAAGAAGCGTACGAATATCCATCATTTCGAACGGTACCCAGTTCGCGAGGTAGGGAATGATCTTGGGGAATTTGAGGAGGAGCTAGGGGCTGGACATTTTGATCCAGTGAGTGAAACCTTGGGTCTGACTGGAGGGCGATCTTTTGCTCAGTGTCCTCTCCTGGATGCCATCGAGAGACGGTGCCGAGGAGTTGATCTTCTCAGCGGGGATCTGCAGCAGGAACTTCTCCCAGTCTGTGAGATCCATCAGCTCTGTTATATATGCGTAAGTGTTTCGAAAATTCTATATGATTCCGGGCATTTTCTTGAAGTTATTTTCGTTGATATTTCAAGGATAGGGGGAAGTGGGGCACCTTTGAATGCGGCAGCTTTTAAATGTTTCAATTTTTCTCTTATTTCTCAGAGCAAAAATTCTATTTTGTGAACTATAGTTAATACTATTAACTATTTTCTAATAACTTCGATTAACAAAATGGAATTTAAACTTTAGGAAATAAGAGAAAAATTGAAGCATTCAAAGGCTACCGCATTCAAAGGCAGGCTACTTTCCCCTATTGCATTTTCAAGAGTTAATCAGCTCTAGAGAGCGTATTTCTCAATCGATTAATGGAATTTTCGGTTCGCTAGAAAGGTCTTGGAATCTCAGACAAGTCTAAATCATTCTCAATCGATTGTGAACCTAATTTATCTAAGATTTACATAATTAAATTTTATCCGTAAGGCAGATGTATTATACTTCTACGCCATCTTGTACTCCATTTCGAAACTTGTGTGCATACCGCTAAATAGCCTTCATGTTCTTTGCAAGATTAATGCACAAGGAATTTTTAGGACATAGGTCCAGGGGGTAAACAAGTCTTCCACTCACGGTTTACTTGGGTTTTTTGCCCAATGAAAAGCATCTCGACTGAAGTATATGTCTCAAGTGGAAATTCAACAATTTTAACAAAACTTTTGTTTAAAAATTGAACAACTTTGGTTGAAATACACAAAGCTTCACACTATAATAGTGTGTGTAATATTATGATCAAACTATAATAGTGTTAATTTTTGATCATGTGACAAAAAATACCATAAAGTTGTGTATTTTTTCACACTATAATAATGGGAAAAACTATGATCATAGTATAATAGTGGTAATTTTTGGAATTTTTCAACAGTTTTAAATTACAAAATATTGTTGAAAATCTTGTATGACTCTAATAGTGAAAAATTTTACACAGATCGCAATTAAATAATTAATTTATCAGATTTCACACTATTATAGTGTTAAAATTTTACACATTTTCAAATTAAACGATTGTGTGATCAGTGTGATCTTAGTGACTAATTGCGCGATCAGTGTGTTCTCGGTGATTGATCGCACGATCAGTGCAATATTATAGACAGACCGCTAAGATCTGCCATTCACGGTTCACTCACTGACCATATTTATTCACCCCTTACAGGCCTAAGGTCACGATAACGTAACGGACTTCTTCGTTTGCAAGTAGCACCACATAACAAAGAAGCACGACATTTGGTCATGAAGACGTCGCTAGAACGTCTTGAATGCTCTTCTTTTTTTTGTATCACTCGGGTTGCAACAACTGTTTTTCAGTAAAATCACTTTCAAATACGTTACTGTAACGTCAGAATATGTCAAACGTACCGAAATCCTTATTTGAGGACAATTTCTGCTACTTGAGTTGCAAAATATTTCCAAGAAACGTCTAAGATTTTTACTTTAATTTTTTTTTCAAAATTTATTTTAAATTTCGCAATTTTCAGGGCACTTCTGTGACAGCCTGCGACTTTCAGTACTTGGCTGAGGCTGACTCGGTGTGTGGCTCGAGTTCTGAATGCCAATCTGCAGCCAGGTCAGCCCTGATGATCCTCCGTGGAAACCCCGGGCCTCAGCTAGGCCCTCGTGAGTGTTCCAGAAACCCCTGTCTCAGTGCAGCCCTGCACGAGATCCGCTACTAAGCATCCTCCTGGGCTGAGTATGTGTCAGAGTGAGAGATTGAGGGTCCCAGCCAGACCTCAGCATCCCCTCAAGAGCAGCTTCTTAACTTTACAGAGATTAGTGGTAATTTTTGGGAATATACACCATTTTTCGGGCATTTTAATCACAAATGGTAGAGAGAAGTAAAATTGGGAAAGAGTCCTTCGCATTTAAAATTAAAAAAATATATATTTGCCGTGGGAGGAAATAGAATTGTTGTGGGTGGAAATGGTGCGAAAGCTCTCGATGGAAAATGGCATACAATCAATTTCCATCGAGGGGGAAGAGAACAAAAATCGAGGCTGAACAACAGAAAGAATTTTTTGATTTATATTATTTTTTGGGAAATAAAATACGATACGAGATATATGTAAAATTAGTGTGAAATTTATTCCTCTAAAAAAAAAGATAATTGTTGATCATAAAAATCTACCAAGTGGAAAAAAACAATCTATATTATTAAAATGAAAAATAAACTTCTTGATAAATATTTGAAACAAGAATTATAAGTAAGGATTAAGATTCAGATGGATTAATGCAAAAAAAAATATTTTTGTGTGAGAAATTTTTGAGATTTGTCCTCTCATTTACCTTTCTCTGTTTTCCCCGACATATTTTAAGCATTGAATGTGTCAAAGAAATATCATGGAAATGAATTAAAATTACAAGAATACATATATTCTCTGACAATAATAAAAAGGAAAAAAAAATGGCATTGTAAGATGTTGATAAAATCTGTTACAGAATGATTAAGTTTCACCATTTTGACATTGTTAAAGACATTTCCTTCGATGATAAACAAAATCGTGATCTTATTGGACAGTCAAACTAACTATTTACAATGTGAAATCCCATTCAATGTTTATTGGTAATGTCTCAAAGAAATAATTATCCATTAAATTATAATGTACATTAAACTGTTGTTTTATTTCTTTTTCGTGCTGACAGGCAAATGACAGAAAATTTTACAAAAACCACTTAGTTTCATCCAAGACATTCTTCAGTATAAATTCGGATGACAGCTGTGAAATGCAAGAAAAATCAAAAAAATACTCCTTCTCGTATGGATTTTTATCTACAGTAGAGCCTCGCTATAGGCCATACTTGGTTCCAGATTTGACACTTGGGTCGCACTAGTCCATATCATTTTTTAAAATTATCAACGACTTTTAGTATTTAAATTGCTCGACGATTTCCACTTTCTTTGCGATTGTGGTACTTTTCCTCGCTCTCTTCATTATGGATCACAATTATCACAATTACTCAATAAAGTTTGCCAAAAATATTAAAATAATTATGACAACATTGCATGTGGGCGTACTAAAAAACATAACCTAACTTAAAATCAGTGTTTTGAAACCAACGGTCGATAAATTGTGGACTATAGAGCGATGGCCTATAGCGAGGTTCTACTGTATCATTTTCCGTCCCAATCATCCGAATATCGAAGAGTCCAGTGTATTTTTGGTTGGCTATATGGACCCGAGTGTGTCCAACAGCCTTACATAAAATAGAAGAAGAAGAAGAAGTATTTTTGGTTAGATTCGTTGTAATCTCAGATTTAAAACCTCTTTTCCAAGAGAATGATACAGTAGCCTCTCTCAAATTCGAGCATATGGGACCAAAATGTCACCCGAATTAGAGAGAAATTCGGGCATCAAATTGTTTGAAATGCAACGATTTTTCGTTCCTCCGCATACTCATACTAAGTTTGCATACTCATATTTGTGGTAAATTTCATGAAACCCCCTTTACAATGCAAAATCACATCATAATTAAGTCGAAACATGGCAAATTTCAGAATATTACCTTCATTCGAAAATTTAAAAAATGTCAATAAACTTTTTTTTTAAATTTAACTGATGCCTGAAATAAAAAGTAGCCCGATCTTAAAAGAGCCGAATTAGCGAGAGTCTACTGTATTCAATACTCAATACAGTAGAAACCTGTAGGGGAATTCTATAACTTTTCTGACATTGTCACACGTGAGTACGACAATGGAATTCACTGATTTGTTTTTAGTGTCGCAAAATACAGTCCGTATTGTCTGATTGTTTTATAAAATTTATTTTCATTTGAATTGCCACAAATCCCAAATATGTGACTTCTAACAATGGCACATGACAATGTCACGGCTACAGAATCGCATTTTCGAAAGAGCTCTCCTGAGAGCACTCGAGAAATATATGACCATACTGAAGTCAATTGCCTATACTTGAGTAGGAAAAAATGTCAAATATGGACATAAATTTCTCTAGTTACGTAGAGAATATACAGTAGAGCCCCGCTATAGGCCATCGCTATATAGTCCACAATTTATCGACCGTTGATTTTAAAACACTGATTTTAAGTTAGGTTGTGTTTTTTAGAACGCGATATGAAATGTTGTCATAATTATTTTAATATTTTTGGCAAACTTAATTGAGTAGTTGTGATAATTGTGATCCATAATGAAGAGAGCGAGGACAAGTACCACAATCGCAAAGAAAGTGGCCGTCGAGCAATTTAAATACTAAAAGTCGTTTTTTAAAAAATGACATGGACTATATGCGACCCAAGTGTCAAATCTGGAACCAAATATGGCCTATAGCAGGGCTCTACTGTAAGTTTAATTTTCTAATTTTCTACAGTAAATTTCCAAAGTATTATTCTACACCATTTTATCATGTAATAAAAGAGCATCATATATAAAAGCTTACCCAAGTATCCATAAAACGCCTAAAACGCGTCTATTTCACGCGAGATTTTATCCCAATAAAAGGGACGACGGACGTGCAATTTTTCCAGCTCTTGAGATAAGCCAGGTAAACTGAGATCCCCGCAGCTCCCAGGTGCACAACAATGTGATGAGACATTTATTGACGATTTCCCGACAATACACACATAGAGTGGCCGTTTATCGCTAGGTGAAAGAAATATTTCGCGATAACGTTTCTTTTTTTTCGATACTGATAACAACCAACAATTGAGTGATTTAGTCACTGTTTTGACCTGAAAGTGTGTGGATCGTGCGGAATATTTTTCATTTAGGCCCTAGGATAATACATTCTTCTTAGAAAGATGCTGCAGGGAGATAGTGTGAGGAACCTGGACAGTGAGAACTACATTTCTCAGCAAACCCGAGCAGAGCCAATTTGTGAGTGATTCTGATCGTTTTTTTTCTGCCTGGAACTCTGTGAAAACCAGAGGAAAAGATAAGGGAGAGTTATCAGTTCTTCATGCAATATCTTGTGTCGTTTTCAGTGTATCGAGAGGATCAGGGCATTATTACAGCTCAGCCAAGACCACCTCAATCAAGTAAGTGTTCTTGCAAAATATGAAGCAATACAAATAAGACTCAGAGTCAAGATGTAGTGTATATGGCAAAAATATGACCTGAATTTTGAATTCCGAAGTATAAATTTACTTTAATTGAAAAGATACACTTCGAATGAGGAAGTTACTAGAAATTAGTCTTTTCTTTTCAAGAGATTGTATTTTTTAATAAGACCTTGTTATGACGTAAAATTCAAGTCATTTTGACTGCATTAACGTTGAATGTAATTACAACATAGCTCTATTTAATTGATTACGCGTAGTAGAAAAATGGCTTGATTAGACAGATTTTAGTCACTATGACGTCATCTAGGAGTAATCTTGTCTAAATTTACTACATTCACTTCATTCTTTTCCATAATTTAGAACAAATACATCTATTTTCTCAAAAGAGGACAATTTTTTAATGAGACCTTAATGACGTTATATTCAAGTCATTTTTACTGCGTTAAAGTTGACTGTCTTATAAAATTTTTAAATAGCTTTATTTAATTTATTACACGTAGTGGAAATACTGAACTTTCATTAAGCTCGTTTAGTTTTAATGGAGAAATCACTTGATTGGTCAGATGTTAGTCATTAAGACGTCATCCTCGAGTAACTTTGACTAAATATACTACGTTCACTTCATTTTTTTTTCAGCAAATGCCCAACCATTATCCATATCAACCCTACAAGTGGGCGAAACCACTATCGGGAGTCCTGTAGTGCCTTTCATCCATCGAAGTGGAGTAGATATGCTTCGAGCACAGCCCTCAATTCACATTCAGCAGACTTTTGAACTGACAGACAGTAAGTAAATGTACAAAACACCTAAAAACAATAAATCACATCAAGTTCTTCCCCAGACCTCTCTTCTGTATCCTCTGAGAACCGATACACGGTCCGAGCTGGTACAGGAGAGGCCCTCTTTTACGCTTCAGAGACTTCCTCAAAGAACAACCGTCTGATCTGGGGATCCTCCCGACCTTTTTCCATGCATTTGACCGATAAGACAAACCAGGAGTCGCTCACATTGCACCGGTCAATGGGTGTAGGTCCTTTCTGCTGCACTTGTGTTGGGCAGAGCCTTCAAGTGTGGACTCCCCCTGGAAACCTACTGGGATATGTTGAGGAGGGATATTCCTTCACAACTTGTGATTTTGTCGTGCTAAGCAGCTACAAAGAGATTATGTATCACATCTGTGGACCCAAATCCTACACAGGATATCTTCCCAAGGAATCGTCCTTCAGAATGCTCAGCCCAGACTATCTGACGCAAGTTGGAACGATTTCTAGGTCATGGAACTCTGATGTATCCATGTATACCCTCAATGTCTACTTCGCAGATCAGGATCTTGATGTGAAAAAGAAGGCTCTCTTCCTAGGAGCAGCGTTCCTCATTGTGAGTCCAAATATCCTTGCAATTGTTGTTATAGATCTTATTTTTAAATTTTCAGTCTGTCAGTTTCTCTTCCTTTATTCCTTATTTCGGAGCTTGATGGCTCCTTCTTTAAAAAAGGAAATAGAACAGAGGAAAAATTGTGTTTTGAGGATGGTTTACTTACTACTTTTTTACCGGTGGCAGCCAAAATCCCGAAAGCCAAAATCCCGAAAGCCAAAATCTCGAAAGCCAAAATCCCGAACGCCAAAATCCCGAAAAGGCCAAAATCCCGAAAGCCAAAATCCCGAAAGCCAAAATCCGGAATTTTAAAAATCATGAAATTGATGAAAATATATGGAGGAAAATGTTTAGAATAATTTCCTAAGACTCAGAAGATTTCCCTTTGCCTCCAGCAAGCGTGGGTACAATAGTGGGAGTAGCTGTGACACTTTTAAGAATTCGAGATTTTGGCTTTCGGGATATTGGCCCATTCGGGATTTTGGCTTTCGGGATTTTGGCGTTCGGGATTTTGGCTTTCGGGATTTTGGCGTTCGGGATTTTGACCGGGACCCCTTTTTAACAAATTGGCAATGTGGTCAGATTATGATGGTCAGAATGGGGGAATCAAAGTGTCTGGAGGTCATCTAGACACTTGGTCAGAGGGGTTTTGACGAAAACTGACCCTGCGATTTTTAGAAACTTGGATATTTTATTCATACTCGTACATGACAATGACCTTGAGTACTTCCTTCATTGGGTTTGCAAGATGACATAAGTATTCAATAAGCCTGAATAGCGTTTGTAGTGCTTAACCGATTCTTCCAGAATATGATACGTCCAAAAATACTTGAATGCAAAAAAATACTATACAACCTCGATATCCTTAGATAAGATTTTCAAGATCAAGAACCAGACCGCTGTAGAAGATTTTTCAACTTATTTGTGAAAAATTTAATTACTGACAGTAAAATACAAATGACGATCACTTTGCTCGAAAATGCTGCATGGGAAAAATCAACGGAATTTTCAAATTTCGTTAATTTTCTTTCCAGCTTTCTTTGTGAATAATATGCTAGTTGATCAGACTGATTATCTGTTTATGGTAAACCATAAGAGCCGGCTTTTAATAAGTTTTCAAATTAACAAGAACCAAAATATTCGTTTTAATTTGGTTGAAAAAAGATTACTGAAACATTGACCTACAAACAGTTTTGAAATCAATTGTGAACACATATTTGTAAGGCCTAATGGGGCTTACCTAAATAATATTAGGGGGAAGTGGAGTATCTTTGAATTGGGGTATCTTTGAAAATGAACTTTCTATTTTTAATTTACCTTCATAATGAGTTTGTGGAGCTAACTAATATCACAGTGAGGTCCAGTTCCATTTAAAAATAGGAGGAAAAGCCCAATTTTGAAGCTTCCTCAATTCAAATATGCTCACTTTCCCCTATATGTTCTACAGATAAATGGAAAACTGAGGCAGAAAGTCTTATTTCAACTTCCTCGGAATGAATCTGTCCAAGGCGATTGATGTTAACTCACTGGACCGTTACGGGATGGTAGGGGTCGGTCGTATCAAAGACAAGTAAGATTTAGATAGATGGGTTCGGCCATCGACTGGGGTTGAAATGTGTCAAATAGGCTGTACGCTCTACAATTCCGCCAATCCTAACAAAGATTCCGACCCTTAGAAGCGTGGTGAATAGGGGAAAGTACTCTCCCTTCGAACGTTCATGCCTTCGTATAATGTGAATTTTCATTGAGTTTTCCTAAGAAACATAAACATTTCTATTTTACTTAGCTCATTATCAATTATTGATAATTATGTGACAATCATGTGGAAATCTCTCAGGAAAAGTAAAAGAAATTCATATTATTCGAAGGCATGAACGTTCGAAGGGAGAGTACTTTTCCCTAGTATAGCATTCCTATCAGGCTTACATATTAGCGATGAACATCGTCCCAGGTCTCGGAAGTTTTTCATCCTATATCATTACCCATCACCTGTGTCTAGTCCCGTCTATGAACGCCATATGGACCATCTCTCATAGAGTTTTGCCCATTGCTATTTATCTCGAAACTGTTACTTGGGAGAGAAATGATCAGAAATTTCGAAGTACCCTAATTTTTCTAATTTTGTTTTCCTTTGTTTTGGATAAGTTTCAAAGGTAAACCATGCTAACAGCTTCTAGCTGTTCCCATGAACAAATTATGAAAGTACATTTTAAAAAATGGAACGTTTTGAAGACGTCATAATACGGTAATAACCCGGTTATGGGTCAATAATACATGTTTTATGCAAATTTTATTGCACACAATTTTATAACAATTTTTGAAGCACGTTTGTAGAGCAAATAATTACCGATTGGAATCGGTAATGACCCAATGATTACCGATACTAGATTAAAAAGAATATCTTTGTTCTTTTCTTGCAGGAATACATGTACTTCCAAGGCGGTTGCTGCAGTTGCTGCTACAAGTGATTCCCGCCAAAAAGCTAAAAGCATGCGCATGTCCGTTATTTCTTTTACTCTCTTTTGAATTCAATAAAGTTGGGATAAAGCTCGCCTGTAGATAATTTCTGGGCTGGTGGCAACACAATCTGGTGAGAAAGTCATCCGACAGGCATTCAATTGGCCCAAAGTCGACACACGGAGCTCATCGTTCGTCATTCTCCTCAATTTATTTATTCCAATTTGAGTGTTTCCTAAGTGATTATCACTAAGATCCTCTCTCTGTGAGCTCCTGCATCAATTCCCACTGAAACCTTTGTGAAAAATCATCTCCCACGTGGCATAAAATCCTCTAAAGGTAAGTAGAAATTCTTGAGCTGAAGAGGTGTATTCTCTGGATTTTTTGGGCTTTTGCTCAACAAGTTCCCAAAACTACTTTGTCATGGTTGCATAATCCAAGTGGAGAAAGAGTGACCAAGTAACTGACCACTTTTATCGCTGTATGAGTCTCCATAGAAAGTTGGAGCTGCCCAAAAAAAACGGGCCTCTAATCGGTACATCAATTTCGTGCTTGACCTCTTGGGCGACTTTTTGGGTGAATTCCAGTCAAATTAGCACACTCCCAGAGCTCTTTGCTATCTCCGGAAGCTACCCAGGGTGTCGTTGCCTTCCTTTTTCAATCTCTTCGCATTGTTGCCGGCGAGATAAATCCACGCAGTCCACATAACGCCTCATTTAATTGATTTCCCCGAAGGGTTTATCAATTCAGAGGGAAATGCTCCTTTTACAACCCAAAAGAGTCAATAAATAGATTTGCCATTGAGAATTTTAAATAAGAATTGAGCTTCAAATTTATTCCCCTCTTTCGTGAGCTAATTTAAATGAATAATCATCGAATGAGTTTCAAATTTTCCATTGTTAGGCCCGGCCCTAGAACAGTTGGTTATTTTGGAGTAAATTGAAGTATTTTCTTCAATACAAGTGCAAGAATAAATATTTTTTTAAATTATCTTAATTGGGGTTGAGTAGATATAACATTTCTTTCTCTTGTGTGAATATTTGTCTCAATAAATATTTATTCAAGTGCTTGCGAAAGGGGTTTGACCCTCAGTGAAATTTTTATCAATTTCTTTCGGTGAAGTCATAGCAAATACAAAAATATTCACACTCTCGCTGGAAGGTCAGTTAAACAGCTGGAAAATCATCTTTGTAAAATGAGAATATTTTAAATCAAAACAGTGTGATTTGGAAAAAGATTTCCTGGTTTTTCTAAGCATTTTCTTTATTTGATAAACCTCTGTCGTTTCTTAAAATTATTATATTTTAATAATAACTAAAGTACTAAAAAAAGAATAGAAATATGTATAGGGAAGAAATCACATTTAGGGATAGGTGGGGATATTTTGACCATTAGGACTACATTGAAATACGATTTTTTCGTAATTTCTAAAGGAAGCTAAGCCTTACCATAATTTAATGTAGATCCAGCCTTGTTTTGTCTACACATTACATTAAAGCCCAGTTTCCTTCATAAATATGCGAAAAAATCGTATATCAATATAGCCGCACTGCTCAAAATAGCCCCACCACCCTCTACATGTAATTAGATTATTTAATTAGGGATCTCTCTTCCGGTTTCAAAATTACTTTTAACTCCTGTATTCTACAAATTTTATTAAATTAGTGTTTCAATTTGGTTATTTTCCCATTATCACACTTGGGACTTTTTATTAACTCCACCCTATTTTATTGTCAATACAAATCAACGTTTTTTGTTGTTTTCAGAACAACAAATAAACTTTATTTTTCAGGAAAGTTATTAAACTCATTAAACTGATTAGAAATGAACTATAAAATTTGTCATAATAATTTTCCATAGACGTTTAATCGGAGAAATAAATTACTTAATAAGAGATATCTAGTTCCGTATTTGTACTGCTAAACCCCACTGGTAAAAATAAAAGGGTCAAATTGACCCCTTTCAACAAAAATGGATCATATTTGATCCTTTGAAAGGTTCACTTGAATCTTATGAAATTTTGGATACACATTTATCACTATAGATTATTTTTTATCGTAAATTTATTACTCTTCTCATATTTCTCTTATCTGAGCGAACACCAAAGATGACTTTTTCATTGTTTTTATTCGTTTATTCTAGAGTTAAATAGGTGCCAAAACAGTAACCCTTCCAAAGGATCATCTGTGATCCTTTCACCATAATTTTGAAGTAATTTTTTAGTAATTTTGAAACTAACCCAAATTAAAATTTAAAGGTTCCCTTACTGTTTTAGATAGGGAAAGGAAAAGACTAAAATTAAGAACAAGCCATATTTCACGACCAGAGGAACAAGGCAATTGAAGCTTTTCGTCCCGGAAAGTTATTAACACGTTTAACCCGTCTGGTTCCGAATTGAATAATTTCCTTGTTCCCATTTAACCTAATTTGTTTGACTCAAATAGTAGAATTCTAGTAGAACCGATCAAAAAAAAATTGTGTTATATTTTCGAATAAAAAAGATGGCAAAGCATCTCAACTTTTCGAAATGCTCGAACTCACGAAAAACAGTTCTCTGTGAATAATCGTTTTACATGATTTTTGGGTGCATATCGGTTTACTACCGATTAAATTGTTTCATCGAAATAGAAAATTACTTAATGAGAACGAATTTTAGAATGTTTTGGAATGAGTAACAAGCATACGGACGAATAAAAAAGTAAGTTAGAATAAGGTAAATCATTTACCGGTACTTTACCAATTCATTACCAATTGAGACCAGTGCAGTGGGGCCAGGGGGGCTCAAAATTCCAAGATCTTTCAAAGAAACCTAAATTTAAACATTTATGTTGAAAATTGAGTTCTCTAGATTAGTTGATATTTGATCTTCGAAAATTCAAAATAGTGAATTTTCGGTCATAGGTTCGGTTGTTCACCTGACCTCAATTTCAATTCAATTTGAAGTTTATTTCATGCCTAAAGATACAATGCTGTTCTTATTGAAGGCTATACAAAACTCATCATAAGTTTTAATTTTGTTTAGATTCGTGTGGTATTAGATTTATATAAGTTCAATTACAGTTTTTTTTTAAATTTCTTTAGTGTGTATTCTTCAGAATTCCTGGGGACCTAGATATAAATACAACATGTTCGGAAATGAATAATATCGCTAGGGCCAATTTTCAGGTATACCATAAAGAACATGATTTTGGAGCGATTAGAAGAGGTGGGGGTGGTTTTGGAGAAATGAGTCGTTAGAGGATGTTTTTTACACTGTGAGAGAAATCCGAAAAAGTTAAAATAACATTCCGGAAATGTTTATTTTACCCTGCAGTATTGATCCGAAATCGGTGAAAAAATTTATGCTTTTTAGGTGTATTAGGGGTTAAAGTCACCCTTTTTCATGTTAATTTTACCCTTAAAAAGGTGTAAAATTAACATTAAAAAATGTTGATATATTTTTACACCTAAAAAGTGTTAAAGTTATGAGGAAAAAAGTTAATCGCACCCCCGTTGTTTTTCTCAGTGTAGAAGGGGTCATCGAAGATCGGAAATCAATATACTTTACTGTTTAAGCTCCAGAAATGTGACAAGTTGAAAAAATTGGACTCTATATTGTTCTCTCTTTGATTTCGAACAATAAATTTTCATATGTTTATCCATATGTAAAGTGTGTATAACCATATGTATAAAGTTAGCATAATTATTTTCTACATTTAATCGAAGAAGGAAACGGCTTAAAAAGATATTTTGTTCCAAATTTTTGCAACTACAAATCTTTTTATTCATTTTCAACTAATTGACTGATTTATTGTACATTTTTATTGATTTCGAACTATTTTGAAGACCTCACAAGATCACTGTGTCACTTGTTACTTGATAAAGCAGCGCGAACCAATTGGAAAACTACCAGATAGTAGTTGTAGTCTTGACCCACAATTTTAATCTCATTGAACAAATATTGTGATCGAATTGACCTGCATTTTGTTCGGCAGATGTCTAAGATTCGTGCTGGACCCGTTGTGGACATCTTGGGTGATGAGATGACCCGGATCATCTGGGATCTGATCAAGGAGAAGCTTATCCTGCCATTCCTGGACATTGAGCTCCACGTGTACGACTTGGGCATTGAGAATCGCGATGCCACGGATGACCGAGTCACTGTGGAGTGTGCTGAAGCAGTGAAGAAGTACAATGTGGGCATTAAATGTGCCACAATCACTCCCGATGAGAAGAGAGTGGAGGAGTTCAAGCTCAAGCAGATGTGGAAATCTCCCAATGGAACCATTAGGAACATTCTCGGAGGCACAGTTTTCCGCGAGGCTATCATCTGTCGCAACATTCCACGCCTGGTGACCGGCTGGGAGAAGCCAATAATCATTGGTCGTCATGCCCATGCTGATCAGTACAAAGCCACGGACTTTGTTGTGCCAGGAGCTGGGAAGTTGGAACTCAAGTTCACTCCACAATCCGGGGATACTGTTTCATTTGTTGTGCACGAATACAAGGGACCAGGAGTAGCTCTGGCCATGTACAACACAGACGCTTCAATCACCGATTTCGCCCACTCATCCTTCAAGTACGCTCTGGCCAGGAAATATCCACTTTACCTGAGTACCAAGAACACCATCCTCAAGAAGTACGATGGACGCTTCAAGGTAATTTTTACTATCACTTTTTAAAGGGGGAAGTATATCCGACTTTAACAAACTTTACTAGATTTTTTGCAGTAAATTAGGCAAAACTATTTGAAAAACACGATTTATATCAAATACTGAGAATGTGACAAAGCTTTTTGCAATAGCGATTTGATACTCACTGGCCTTTATTGTTGTCCTGATCCCGAATTTGTAACCGAAAATTCTCATATGACATTGTCATATCGTTATAGAATCCACTATGGGACAGGATCTTTATTAATATAAATTCTTGAATGACATCGAAAAAACAGTGATAAGCCTAGATCAGCTTATAGAGGTGCGATTCCTTTATTGCAAATTTGGATTGTGACAAACTCGAACGATATTTATACATAAATAATGCAAATTTCGTTTAATAATTCTTAAACTGTATGTAACATATTATCGTTATTAATAAGGAAAATTGGATAAGAAATGCATGAAAGTGTCTGAAAATCTTTAAAGTCGATTATCTCGGAAACTATGAGAGATAGAGGCCTCACACTTTACGTCCATTTAGAGCCCTTTCAGGTTTGATATATGCAAAATTTCACTTAAAAATGAAAAATATTGGATGAGAAATGCGTAAAAGTGTCTGGAAATCTTTAAAGTCGATTATCTCGGAAACTATGGGAGATAGAGACCTCAAACTTTACATCCATTTAGAGCCTCTGTCAGCGACCCGAGAAAATCGCGCCCCGCGAAACTCCGCGAAAAAATACGCGCCCAGCGAAAATCCGCGAACAAATTCGCGCCCAGCGAAAATCCGCGAACAAATTCGCGCCTCGATTTTGATAATATTTTTCTTTTTCTTTTTCCTGATTTGAATTCTAAGTGACAAATTCTTCCCTTTTGATACTTACACTGTATAAATAAATGGGTTTTTAAATTATTTCGTTTAAAGAATTTAAATTCAGTGACCGTTAAGATGCGTGTTCAATGATAGCGTATTCCCCCTAAGCCTTTTAATAGATATGTTTTTTTCTCTTTGCAATAATTAGCTCTGCAAGAAGCTAATTTCAGAGAGTTAAAAATGAATTTTCAGAATAAAAATAAAACATATTTTCCTAGATTAGTAATATATTTTCTCCTTGATATTTTTTGAGCACTTGAACTTGATCAGTTAGCGCAGAACATTTTTTCTCTTCTTTATAATAATTATCAACACATCAACTGTTTCTGTTTGAATTACTGGATAATCATAAGCCACAAGACTAATATTTAAAGAGCTTTGGTCATGAGAACGTAAAGCAAAATAATGCAGCCAAATTCTTAATGATTCTTTTCGGGTGTTAAATCTTTGCGTAATTTGTTTTCCAAAACTTAATCCACTGCGCCAAGTGAAAAAGCAACTAAATGAGGGATTATATAATGCTTGTTTACTCTTTTGACCTCAATCCAACGTACAACGTTTTTCTCTGTTTTGTTCTGAAGATAAATAAGAAAAACCAAGAGATTCTCACCTGTTGTACTAAGTAGCCATCCAAGAGAATTAATTAGAAAGTATACAGTTATTATACTTTTTTATTTTAATTTAAAATTAAATTACATATAAGCCTAGGTTTACTTTAAGCTTTAAGTGTTCAAAAAATAAATTAAATTCAATTTCTATGAGTATTTAGTTTATTTTATTGCAATTCATGTGGAGCTGATTCAGCGCACTGCATTCTAATTATGTCGATTATTTGCAAACTTGATCTTTCAATCAATGGAAGAAATGCGAAAATATACACAAATTAATTGTATTAAGCAAAATATTAAATAATTTATTTTTTAAGTCTTTAAACGTTTTAAACATTTTCAATGAAACGGTTCTTATTATTCTTCACTGAAAATTCATATTAAATACTTTGTTTATAATATTCGTAAGGCCAATAAGTGCCTATATATTCCTGTTTTATTACATGTTGTTCTACTTAGTTGTTTTAATATATTCTTTTATCGTTAAGTTTTTTTTAGATGTTAAATGTTAATCGTTAAATATTCTACTAAGTAGTTCAGTATGCGTTTTTGTTGTTAAGTATCAGTCTCAATTGTTAAATATTTTACTGTGTTGTTCAGTATTTGCTCAGTATTTTTAAGTATCCACCTAAACTAAATCGTTAAATATTCTACTGAGTCATTCAGTATTCGCTTACGTTTTTAAGTATCCATCTCAATCGTTAAATATTCTACTGCTCGATCAAAATTCATTTACGTTGTTAAGTATCGCTCTCAGTTGTTACATATTCTACTGAGTCGTTCGGTATTAATTTACTTAAGTACTAAAGTATCCTACTTAATCGTTAAATATTCTACTGAGTCGTTCAGTATTCGTTTACGATGTTAAGTATCCGTCTCAGTCGTTAAATATTTTACTGGGTTGTTCAGTATTTGCTTTAGTTTTTAAATATCCCTCTAAATCGTTAAATATTCTACTGAGTCGTTCAGTATTCGCTTACGTTTTTAAGTATCCACATCAGTCGTTAAATATTCTACTGGTCGTTCAATATTCGTTTACGATGTTAAGTATCTGTCTCAGTCGTTAAATATTTTACTGGGTCGCTCAGTATTTGCTTTAGTTTTTAGGTATCCATCTAAATCGTTAAATATTCTACTGAGTCGTTTAGTATTCGCTTACGTTTTTAAGTATCCATCTCAGTCGTTAAATATTCTACTGCTCGATCAGAATTCGTTTACGTTGTTAAGTATCCCTCTCACTCAGTCGTTAAAGATTTTACTGGGTCGTTCAGTCTTTGCTTTAGTTTTTAAATATCCATCTAAAACGTTAAATATTCTACTGAGTCGTTCAGTATTCGTTTACGTTTTCAAGTATCCCTCTCAGTCGTTAAATATCTTACTAGGTCGTTCAGTATTTGCTTTTGGTTTTAAGTATCCATCTAAATCGCTAAATATTCTACTGAGTCGTTCAGTATTCGCTTACGTTTTTAAGTAACCACCTATATCGTTAAATATTCTACTGCTCGATCAGTATTCATTTACGTTGTTAAGTATCCCTCTCGGTCGTTAAATATTCTACTGAGGCGTTCGGTATTAATTTACTTAAGTTGTAAAGTATCCTTCTTAATCGTTAAATATTTTACTGACTCGTTCAGTATTCGTTTACATTTTTAAGTATCCCTCCCTCTCAGTTGCTAAAAATTCTACTGAGTCATTCAGTATTAATTTACGTTGATAACTACCCATCTCTGTCATAAAATACTCTACTGGGTCGTTCTGTTTTAATTTTATTCGTTAATTTTTCATCTCACTCGTTAAAATATAAAATTATTTATCTGGAACAAGTTCAAATATTGACTAAATAATTCATAAAAATTTCTACAAAATCTATTTTGGTAATATTAATTTTTGCAGGATATCTTTGAAGATATCTATAACCGAGACTACAAGAAGGACTTCGAGGCAGCTGGCATCTGGTATGAGCACCGTCTAATCGATGATATGGTGGCCTATGCTATGAAGAGCGAGGGAGGCTTCGTGTGGGCCTGCAAGAACTACGACGGAGACGTCCAATCGGATTCCGTAGCCCAAGGCTACGGCTCCCTAGGACTCATGACCTCGGTGCTTGTTTGTCCGGACGGAAAGACCGTGGAGTCAGAAGCTGCCCATGGAACCGTTACCCGGCACTACAGAATGTATCAGCAGGGTAAAGAGACCTCAACCAATCCCATCGCCTCAATCTTCGCGTGGACCAGGGGTCTGCTGCACCGTGCCAAACTGGATAACAATGCTGAGCTGAAGAGATTTGCCGAGACCCTGGAGAAGGTTTGCATCGATACAATCGAGGCTGGCTTCATGACAAAGGATCTGGCCATTTGCATCAAGGGAATGAATGGCGTGAAGAGAGAGGATTACCTAGAAACCTTTGCCTTCATGGACAAACTGGCTGAGAATCTGAGGAAAGCCCTGGCCAAGTGACTAGATGGTCAAAGTCATCTCTAAATTGGGAATTTCTATGGCATTTTCAGGTGGAAGCTTTCTTTATTTTTGTCCCCCCAAAAATCTAATTTTTTACAATGAGAAAATAAAAGAAAAGTAATTTAATGTAAAACAGGGATGTTTTTAGAGAGTTTCGGTTCTGGAAGAAAAGATGCTTCTGAAAATTGAGTACGAATTCTAAGTACCATCTGACCAGGTATTTTATTGAAGAATGCAATAACGAGAATCTTTCAAATATTGCGAGAAAAGTCTAATTTTAGGTGAAATAGAAACCTAATAATTTCATTCATATCTGTGAGTCTCTTATTTTAAGAGATCGCGATAGAATCAAGAAAATGCTTCAAAAGGGGCATATATCAGTCAAATTGGAAGTCAAGAGGTCAAAAAATATTGTTCATCAAAAGATTGTTGTAATGTTCTGATGCTCTTTATATTTCAATAAAACCTTTCATTTGAGCTACGGACGTTTAAATTCTACTAATTAGTAGAACATCAAATATATTCTTAAGTTGACTAAGACAGCTCTTGTTCCCCCAAACAGTTTTTATTAATTCAAATTTCTCTTTAACGAGATATAGGGTAAGTGTGCCAAATTCCGGCTAGCTTGCAATTTCGGCCATCTTTTTTGGTTCTCAAATTTCCATGAACTTTTAGATTTTACGTACTCTAGAAATTATACAATGCAAAAGAATAACAAAAACTGTAGCTTCGACAATCGAGATGACGTGAAAAAGATTTTGGATGAATTCCCGAAGGGCAAGGAACTATGAGAATGAAGGTGGCCGAAATAGGGCACCAAAGCTATGTCTATATTTTTATTCATTTTAAAATGTATTAAGAATGATTTTAGAGTAAATAAAGACGGTAAACTCTTTACAAGGTTCCAAGCAACACTCTTTTAGAAGAAAGAATAAAAAAATCAATTTGTATTTAAAATATTACATTTCAAACTTGAGACTTTGACGCTTGTATGCAACTATGCCGAAATTTGGCACACTTACCGTACTCTTCCTACAACTGCGCAAAATCTCGATATAAAATATGAAATCTACTACATTTTCTATTTTAGCCAGAACACGCTTGGGAAGATTATAACAGAAAGTAGAAAAATTTTATCTCAAGAATGAACCACTTGAGAGATTTCCTGAGACACTAAGGTGCATTGTACTGTGGAATTATCTCGATATACCTACCATCGTTTTTAAACACTTTAACTGGACTGTTATAGAACTAAAGTCACTATCAACTGAAGACATAGCAAAATTCACAAAAAAAAAAAAGTAAAAATCTGAAAAATCGCGCTCTATATATACAGTGGGTGTCAATAGTTTGTTGCCTAATGGCCTCTATACACTACAGAAATTTATGTCCATATTGAAGCAAATTCCCTACGCTTGTTCAGGAAAAACTCTTCAATATGGACATAAATTTCTCTAGTGTGTATAGGCCATTTAGAGTTGGTAAATTTCAAGAAATTTCATGAATTTCCGCCTAAAGTAGGTGGCAACTGTTGTGAAATTTCTGAAAATTATGGCCCATAATGCATGTTTGATAAATCAAGTGAAAAAAATGATAGAAAAAATTACTTTTCAAATTTTGCTTTTTGCAGATGAGTTCCCTGTAATCCGTAGATATTATTTATTTTTTTCAAAAAAAAATCATTAATTTTATTTCATATCAAAAATAATTGTTTTCCAAAAGTTGGTCATTTTTAAAAAATCATTCTAATAGTATCAATTTTCATTCTAATAGTATCTCTGGACAATTTCCCACCATTTAACTTTTTGTAATTTGCCATTTTTAACCTAAATTATAAATTATCAAAAAACAGATTATTTCTTATTATTTATCATCATTTTTATATAACATATATTTACTATTGACAACTTTAAAAATGTACAAACAAACCATTTGCCTCTCAAATGACATAAACCCTAATTGTAACAGGTTTACATTTTAAGTTTGTTGCATGTTTTGACGACGGTTTTGACCATTTTAAATTAGTGTTTTAAATGCGGCAACAAACTTTTGACTTCTCAAAAATGACCAACTTTTGGAAAACATATTTTTGATATGAAATAAAATTAATTATTTTTTTTTGAAAAATATTAGATGAGATCATATATTCTGTCACTAGAAGAGGTTGAAAGTTTGGAGTGGTATATCTCAGCTCCGGATGAACATAATTGGATGAGTGAACTATTGTTGAAAAGCTTGGTTCATAAGCTTTTAGAATCTGGTATACTTAATCTGCTATGGATAAACCATGGTCATCCAGAACCATTTATGTCGAGGAAGACACATTTTGCAACGTCTTTTTTGGCCATCTACTTCTGGGACCAGGAGTGACCCACTTTTCTCGCACATGGACTGTTCGTTAGAGGAACTCAAATGGTACAATTTGTGGAAGAAACTTTTTTTTGGACATCTTACTTTTTTTTTATTCATCCACTTTTGCAAAAATTTTGAAGTGTTAAACGCAAGGAAAAAAATACTGAAATCCTAAAAGAGTGGTTTCTGGAGGGGAAGGATAGTTGTGGGGATGAAATTGATGTGATATTTGGATTCCTTGGATCAACTTATGGGGGAGTACTTAGAACATTCCAAGTCGATATCTTCATTAGTATGTCCAGAAAATGAGATAGAAGGATTTCTGTCATTTTTTTCTATGCGTGTAAAATGTTAAAATTCTTGCAAAAGTCGATGAATAAAAAAAAGTAAGATGTCCAAAAAAAAAGTTTCTTCCACAAATTGTACCATTTGAGTTCCTCTAACGAACAGTCCATGTGCGAGAAAAGTGGGTCACTCCTGGTCCCAGAAGTAGATGGCCAAAAAAGACGTTGCAAAATGTGTCTTCCTCGACATAAATGGTTCTGTATGACCATGGTTTATCCATAGCAGATTAAGTATACCCGATTCTAAAAGCTTATGAGCCAGGCTTTCCAACAATAGTTCACTCATCCAATTATGTTCATCAGGAGCTGAGATATACCACTCCAAACTTTCAACCTCTTCTAGTGACAGAATATATGATCTCATCCAATATAAATAATATCTACGGATTACAGGGAACCCAACTACAAAAAGCAAAATTTGAAAAAGTATTTTTTTCTATAATTTTTTTCACTTGTTTTCTCAAACATGCATTAGGCAACAAACTATTGATACCCACTGTAGTTATGGTATGGTGCTATTCCAATTAAACATGAACATGTTTTTTACCACTTTATTGTTTTCAAATGCTTCTGCATTACCGACTGAACGGCGAGGACTGAAGGAAACAGTCAAGACAGGAACCATAACAAAGAAAAGTCAATAATATGCAGAAGCACTTGAGAAACACCTGAGTGCTTAAAAAAAACATGTTCATTTTTCATTGTAATAGCACCATTATTCTGGTTCATTTTGAATAACTTAGACGACCTTGCATCATTATTTTCTTCTGCATTAAAAAAGAAACTTCTCTATTTCCCAAAAACAACACCGTTTTTAGCCAAATGAAACATTTTCACTTTTAAATGTCCAAAATCATCGTGGAAAATGCTTCCGATGTTGCCGAAATTCTATACGAAAAAAAAGCATTTGAGTGTGAGGGAATGAGATTACAAATGTAATGAAGGAGGAAATGAGTAATAAGAGGCGCTCCCTGGCTTTGTGGTGCATCTCAAATCAAATTAGTGCAAATTGGATATTTTACGAGGCATCACAATTCGAGCCACTATCACTCTCGTCAGTTTGCTTTTAGCACTTGTAGCGAGAACAAGCTAAAAATCCGGACGGGAAGATTACGTTGAGAGTGGTTCAATTGATAAGAAGTTTCTTTTGTTGCTTACACTTTATTTTTGGAATATTTTTTTGGGGAAAGACAAAAAGAAAATGAAGAATCTCCTCTTGCCGATCTTTGCAGCAACCCTCTTTGTTGCCGTTAAATCCTTCGAAAGTTGTGGTAGGAATTTTCTTTTGGAGTTGATAAGGCCACTTGAGATCTCTTTCTCTGCGATTTTTTTTCACTGAAAAATTGTGTCTCGACAGAAGCACAAAATCTTGGCGTGAGATAAGAGGTCAAGACAGTGGTCTCCTCTCCTTGTGACTTCTTTTTTATCTCTCAAGCCAATTGAGATCAATTTAAGCTTTTTAATGGTGTCATGTCTGCTTTCGCACGCAGGACCAAAGAAATCATTCTCCAAAGTCGAAGTGACTGGTTGTGATCCCAATCATCTTCCCTGCATCCTCAAACGCAACTCAAATGTCACCATCAGCATTGAATTCACTTCAGGTGAGTCACTTTTCAAGGAATTCATTTTAAATGTTCAAATTCATCAAGAGGAAGTAGTATACAAGGGGAGAATATTCAGTCGAAGTGGTGTACATTATAACCAAGTGGAAGTGCTTGGAAGTTATAGGAAGTGGAATAGTTTAAAATTAGAATAATCGCTAGTTTCTCGCCATTTTAAAACAGCACTAGACATTTATTTATTAATTTATTTATTAAGTTTAGTTTATGTATATACAGTAGACTCTCTCAAATTCGGGCATATGGGACCGAAATGTCAGCCGAATTAGACAGAAATTCGGGCAACAAACTTTTTGAAATCCGACGATTTTTTATTCATGTGTATCAAAGAATTCTGTGATGTGCATATAGATATTGAGTTTACACACTCATATATAACGTAAATTGCATGAAAATCCCTCAATAATGCAAAATCACATCAAAACTAAGACAAAGCATGCCAAATTTGAGCATATTTGATTCATTTGATAATCATAATCAAACTTGAAAAATGACGACTAATTTTTTTTCAAATGTAACCTCTGCCTGAATTAAAAAGTAGCCCGATCTTAAAAGAGCCGAATTAGCGAGAGTCTACTGTAGTTAAAAAAGGGAAAAGTGTCCTATGGTAATACTTTGTGCCCTCAGAATCAGTTACGTATTAACACTAAACCTACCGACTGTTTTTGGTCGTTTTTCGGTCAAATGACAAACTGCGGTAAGGTAGGATACTCAACAAATTTGTCTTGGAAAAGAGCAAAAAATTAAAATTTGAACACTAAAAAATATGTTACATGCATATTTTAAGAAATTCATAAAGTTTAATAGGGACATTGTACCGTTTAAAATATGTGTTAATTTTAAACCGGTCAATTTGACCGGGTCTTGGTAGGTTTAGTGTTGACTAGGTAAATCTCTTTTGTGAAAAAGAATCTGTCTCAGGACTAAAAGTTTTTCAAGAAGTTTTACCTATTTAAACAAACCTCTTTAAAACTTATAGGCCAGATCATGAAACACATTAAAATTTTCCTAAAATTGCGTGAAAGTTATACAACTCAATTTAGGATAAAAATTTATTGTCGGTTTATTATAACCTGTCTCAACCTACAAAGGAGATTTCGAATTTTTCACCATTTTGTTTTTGAAATTGATTGCCAATCGGTCGATCTAAGTAGCTTCAGACGGACCTGTCTGGGATTCCAAGGCCTTGCAAATGAATCAATATTAGACTAAATAGGATGAGAAATATGCTTTCTAGATTTTAGAGAACGTTTAACCTTGAAAAATTTGAATTTATTTATTTGTTTTAAATCAAACATAATTAGGGTCCGTCCCTCTTACAATGTCTGATTAGATAGGAAGAAAAGTGCAGGAAAAAGAAAGAAAATGAAAATAGATTAAGACAGAATATTTAAATAGAAAAGATAAAGAGAAGAAAAACAAAGAAAACACTTTACCCGCTCTACCCCGACTGAAAGGCACTAGAAATGCCGGCCTGCGACGTCCTAGCGCGCGGTGGAAGGGAGTTGTAAATAACAACACCCCTGACAAAAAGAGTACGCGAAAGCTGGCTCGAGTGAGCTCTCGGAACCAAGAGTCCCCGCTGCCTGGCCGAAGCTCCCAAAAGTCAGGAGCGAGGCTAAGTATCCCGGTCTCCGAGAAGTAATCAGACAGAACAGGAATAACACAGCTCTCAGACGGAGGAGGGAAGGCAGATCACAACCAACCAGAATGTTTCGATACCGTGAAATGTGATCACGAGCACGTAGAGCACAAACGTACCGGACACAGTTGTGGAACGTCACAGAAAGCCTCCTGATTGTTTCACAGTCGGCATCAAAAAAAAGTTCTGCTCCATATATGATAATGGGCAGTAGTAGTGCTCTCACGAGCATAAGGCGTGTATTCTGTGGGGTTACCTCACGAAAGCGCCGCAGAGTCCTAAAAATGATCAGTGATAAGCCCATACAAACACATAGTAGCTGATAATTATTTTATAATGGCTCCAGTAGGGGAAAGCGCGCTACCTTCAATACCACAAATTTTCAGAAAAGAGCTATGGGTGAAATTCATAAGGAACATAGAGACAAAATTGAATTGTCCGAAGCATGAGTCGTCCGAATGTAGCGCGTTTTCCCCTACAACTTTTCTCTTTGGAAAATTTCACAAGATTGAAAGTTCCACTCCTTTCATTCTCAATTCCCATACTTTAAAGTTATCCTATACTATAAAGTTTGAGCACTAAAATATGTAAAAATGAAATGAAGCTTCATTTTTGTTTAGAAAAAGGTTCTGAAAATGACAAACTATTCAAAACTGCAATAAATAATAGGGGATTCCGGAATTCGTCTTGAAAAAAACGCGAAGAATAAAAGAATAATTTAAAAAACATCACCCTATTTTGCAATAAAAAGCTTATTATACTCAAAAACATAACTTTTTATTTTTTATCAAAAACTGTCGTTGATAAAACTGATTTTAAACGAATTAAGCTTTGTTTTTCGATATTATTTGAGGAATATAAGTTTCCATAACTCAAATGTCAAAGCTTTGCGGAGCTCAGATGCCCCTGATTCGATCTTTAATCGAATCGCGTTTATTGGAAAAATGCTTCAATACAATTTTTCTTGTTGATGTAGTTACAATTTAAAGCCAAAAAAAAAGTGATGTAAAGGAAAAGACTTAAGTACAAACGTCTTAGATGAACAATAACCTGATTTTCAATTCCAATTGATGGTTACTTTGATCATTTCAAAAGAGAGAAGTTGACATCTGTCAAAACTGTCTTTTTCTTGTCTAATCAGTTTTAAAACTTTTTCAATATATTTATTTTTATTTTTTGTAGCTCATTAAAAAATTTTCCATATTAAACAAATTGAAATTCTTCACCTTTTTAACTGTA
This sequence comes from Phlebotomus papatasi, assembly GCF_024763615.1. Classification (NCBI taxonomy): domain Eukaryota; kingdom Metazoa; phylum Arthropoda; class Insecta; order Diptera; family Psychodidae; genus Phlebotomus; species Phlebotomus papatasi. Next base: position 81,239,357 of record NC_077223.1, read on the forward strand.
TTTGTAGTATATTTGCTACAATAAACCTTAGTACGCTAATCACGATTTATTGATAATTTATTTTTTTTAGTACGGGTAAAGTCATTTTTCAAGAGCGACTTTTCGTTTGAGAAATTGATGACAGTAGGAATTGAAGTACAGTGGGACCTCAATAGAGTCAACCCCCGATAGAGTCAATCTTCAATAGAGTTAACAGCTATTTTTTTACTCTACGGACTCCGATAGAGTCAAATTTGACCCAAATTGACTCCGATAGAGTAACTTTTCCTTTCTTATTGAACTAACAATATCATATGTTTGTATTATGATTTTTTTCGAAATTAAAACTAGTGTTTTTGTGTATCAATGTAACGTTTTTAACATAAGAAAAAGATTTATGTAAGTACATTGTGGTAATATTATGATAAAATTCCTATATTAACCGTGTAATCATTTTCCAACAAAATAATTTTCTTTTCGTGATTTTATGCGATTTGACCGATTGAAAAATTTCTTTTGTCTTTTCTTTCATGTATCAAGATTTTTTGATTAAGCCTATGATCACAATGCTAGAAATTTTGTAATGTAAAGAAAAACGTACAGGATACTAGATTTTTTGAGTATAACTGAGTGTAAGTTATAAACAATCACAAAAATTACTCTTCTAAAAAAAACGTGTATTACCCTTCTGAAAAAAGACATGTAAATTTATTTTAATTTACATTTTAAATTTAAAACATTATAGTATCCCAAAAGAAAATTTGAATCGTAAAAGTTATATAATTAAAATTGACCTACAGAAAATGTTTACAACTTCCTTCTTTTGTACATTTAAGATTTAAGTACTGAATGCTTAAACATATTGACTTAGAGTCTTCCGACGACCCTCATTTCCACCGGACCCTTTCCTTTCATCTTCCGAAAAAATCCGTATGGCGTGATTTCGTGTAATAACAAAAAAAAACTTTTTTGGTGGTGAAGGGGAGGGGTAGGGAGGAAATGAGGGTCATATTAATTATCGTCAGATTTAGTTGTTAGGGAGTCATTTGAAGACTCCAAGTCGATATCTTTAACCATTTATCTCCCATATTACAGAACAAGAAAATGAGAAAAATTGGTTTTATTGCTCTTTTTATGAAGTTTAGAGCCATGCCATACCGAAAAGAACTATCAATCTATTCTTTTATACACTAAAAGTTTAAAAGAAATTCTAGTTAATAACGTTAATTGCATCAGAATTCTCAATAATTAAATATCTAGCGCAGATCTGCTAAAAAAAAACGAAAACAAGAAATCTTTAAGACACCATTTACTTATATTAACATCGAGGGTGGACCTCAATGTTATCATATGGAGAGTAATTTATATTTAAGATATTTACTAATAATAAAAACATTCCGTAAAATCAACCCTTAACTTGCAACTTTTGCCCAAACTTTTTGGGCCAGAGAGTGTAGAATTTATGTGATAATTAAATAATACTCGACTATTAGTTTTGAATTTATCAATGATCTAGTACAAATATAAAATAATACCCCTTTCTATCAAAATTTCACAATTTAATTGAATTTTTTTTTTGGACTCCAATAGAGTCAATGAATCCAATAGAGTCAACAGACCTGGAAACAATTAGTTGACTCTATCGAAGTCCCACAGTATTAAATTTCTAAAATAAAACATTTCGTATGTTTTGAGTAGGGGAGACTGGGGCAAAACTTGTCAAAACGCATATTTAATTCTTTCACGAGCTCTGAGAAAACTTAAACGTTTTATAATGAGGATATTCTTATAGGAAATATACTGCTCTACAACATTGCAGAAGACTATTTTCCTCTATCTCGAAAGAAATGTGATTTTCGAAACAATTTCTAAAAGTCGATTTTGTGGAGATTCTCAAAATTGCTGGGGAAAATTTTGTCAGTTTTCGGATAATTTGTGACATTTTACTCTCGTAAACGTTAAAAATATCAAATAGACATATTTTTATAGGAAATTCATTCCTCTACAACTTTGTCTAAGATCATTTTTCTCTATCTTAACGAGAAATGTGCTTAAATTGAGCTAATCAGTATTGATATTTTCTGTACTACAAATATTCCAAAAATAGGGCTCAAAATTTCATTATTTTATATTTTACATAATCCTTCCTCGAATCCCTTGAAACTTTGTAAGTTTAACAAGGTTCATGAAAGCTATCTATAATAAAAATTTCAAGTCTCAGTCTCTTTTATTTTATAAAATAGCGAATATTGGAATTTTCGTTTTGACAAATTTTGCCCCAGTCTCCTCTACATTTACTGATTTATAAAATGTTTTAGCTAAAATTCTTTACAATCTCATTTTTACGTATTATTATATTTCTGTATTTAGAAAATGTGACAAATGTTAGAACTGTTGGAAGTATTCCAGATTGCGAATATGAAAGTACTAAAAGTGGTGTACAACTTTTCTAGCGACATTATTCGCCTTGACGCTAGTTAAAATTGTGAATCTTTTCAAAGGCACCGGTGGTTCGCTACGAAAAAGATCGCTAGGCTAAAAAAGCTCTCATGGTCGTGGTTCGCGTGCTGTGAAGAAAACGTCAACAATTTCACGCCAAAGTTACAAATTGCATATAAAAGATGCAGAATTGCACGAAATATTCAGCTGAATTATGTGAAGAATTAGCAAGTCAGAATTGCGCACATGAGAACAAGAACAAAGACATTATTTATTAGTCAATTTTACATGGAATGATACGATAACGCACGGAAAGTGATGAAGTTTTTAAACAATAAAATGATGAGTAAGATATTCTGCAGAAAGTTTCGGCCTTGATGACAATACGAATGTGACATTCTTTAAATTATTATTTTTGTAGTTTGTGAAGTTTTGCCTGAGACTGCAACATTTCCTGGGTCATGTAAAAGTATAAAAACGGTAATTTTTTCTTACAAATGATTAAGTATATATACCTATTGTAAGTGGCTAAGTAACGCAATTAAAGCGTCTGCTTTTCTTAGATCTTGCCATTTCAACTAATCTTTTTTTCTCTTTTTTACAGTTTTACATTAATTTTTTTTTATTTTAAATTTTGTAGCTTTATAATTGTTTATAAGTAATTTCATAAGAAGCGATTTTATCAATAAATCGTACTAAAAAAAACTTTAACGACTTTAACCAAACGGAATATATATTTTTCAAATTCAAAATTTACGTGAAACTTCGTTTTGTGTTTCATACTTCTCTATCCCGTTTTTAAATTAAATTATTGATTTCCAGTGGATATTCACTTCCTGGAGCAATTGATTTTATTAAACATTTGTCAAAAAGAACTAAAATTTGATGAAAAATACTTAAATTAGGACTTGATATAGAAAATTTTCCAGTTTGAATTGCAACACGCCGATGTTTCTTTCCTGTTTCAGGTTCACCCAAAAATCCTTTTATCAGAAAAATTAAGAAAATTCTATTAGAACATTTAAATCCTTTAAATCTTTGCAAATAAAAGTACGAAAATTCATTCCATGGTAATTTTTTTGTGTGTCGGAATTTAATGATAATTACACGTAGTTTTTTGGCTCAATGTTAATTACAACTTCGTCTATTTTCCTTTATTCTATTTTGTTGTGATTTTGCAAATCATTCATTCAGATTTTTTTGTCAAACTTATCAGCAAAAAATCACAAACATTAAACATATTATAGATTAACACCATCAACGCAAAAGACTGTAATGTAATGTGTGTAACAGTTTGACTAAAAAGTTAATGATAATGATATCATAATTGCGATATTTTCAATGGAAAATTTGGTTATATTTTTTATATTAATTTTTATCCATTCTAGAATCAAGACTCTACGAATTATTTGGAAGTATTATTCAAAAATGTTCGTTTTAATATTTTTTGTAGGATAACTTTATATTGAAAGCTTGAATAGTGAATCCGAAAATGTGATTACCTTGTAAATCTATTAATATATATATATATACAGTGAGTGTCAATAGTTTGTTGCCTAATGGATGTTTGAGAAATCAAGTGAAAAAAATGATAGAAAAAAATACTTTTCCAAATTTTTCTTTTTGCAGATGAGTTCCTTGTAATCCGTAGATATTATTTATAATTTTCAAAAAAAATAATTAATTTTATTTCATATCAAAAATAATTGTTTTCCAAAAGTTGGTCATTTTTGAAAAA